>NC_089748.1:5485235-5535235 GCF_040412425.1 Macrobrachium rosenbergii
AAGTCATCTCCAGCTTTACTGCTCGAAAAATACGGACAGATTTCAACAGAATATTTAATATGTTATTTACAAAAATGCTTCAAAAAGAACCCCGAAATAATCTCTCTCTCTCTCTCTCTCTCTCTCTCTCTCTCTCTCTCTCTCTCTCTCTCTCTCTCTCTCTCTCGTTCCGGACTGTGTCTTCGTATCTGTGTCTATCTACGAGTCCTCCGTATGGTGTAAAGGGAATTGCTCGACAAGGCGGACAGTCTTACGGCGCCCTCTTCCTGTGATCTCAGGTGCAAATTGTTGTGAGGGCGACAACTATCTCTGCTCTCCTCTCCCGACTCATTTTTCGGGAGGCGGCGCCTTTTGAAGATTTGGCGACCTTGAGAGCAGTTTCAGTGATGTGAAAAGTAGTTGCCCGCGTCCTATTGCTGTCAGGAAAGATTGTTGTCAAATTGAACAGAATTGGTTTTAAGGGAAACAGAAAGCTACTTCCAAAGAAACAACGGAGGTATGAAAATGTGCCTGGGACTGCTGTGAAAGGAATGATTATCAGGAAAAACTTCTTTCGATTAAACAGTAATAATAAATAAATGAAATGAGGACAATCTAAAGCAAAATCGATATGAAAAGAAAACCCGAAGGAAAAGGTATTGTTAAGGAAAAGGAAGAAGGAGCCCTTGGAAGGAAAACAGAAGGGGAAGAAAATTGCGGGAAACGGTGGTAAACAACAAAATGAAAGAAACTCGTTAAATGAAACGAAAAGGAAGATGTTTATGATAAGAAATGAAATAGACAAGACGTAAGGGAATTCGGACTTCACTAATGGATAGTTACACAGTGAAAATTCACACTAAGTACACTAGGAATTATTTGAGAGGACACAGAGGCCAGAATGATTGGAAATGAAGCTGTGACTTGCAGAAAATTAAACAGCTTATCAAGCAGAAAAACTTGAAAGGATCAAGTGAAAACAGAAAGCTTGCAGTCGATTACCTCAGATGACTGTAGAAAAGAATATCTAGGGAGATTTCAGAAAGGAAGAACGAAAATAAAAAAAAAAGTATAATAAAACAAGACTGTGTAATAAAAATCCATAACTATATAGTAAACTTGATTGATTACTTTGTAAAACGCATAAGCAAAGACTTTCGAACACCTGAACAGTGATCTTCATCAGTGTTTAACTTAAACACTGATAAGGAACACCGTCCAGGTGTTCGAAAGTCTTTGCTTTTGTCTTTTACATAGTAATAAAGTTTAATGTATATTAATGGATTTTATTGCACAAATTGTTCTTCACGAGATTGTGAATTTCTTATCAAAACAAGGCTGGTGACAAAGAAATAACGTTACAGAGAGAAACACTGACCGACCGAAGGAGAAGAAGTTTAAGTATATTTTAGTTTAACCAGACCACTGAGCTGATTAACAGCTCTCCTAGGGCTGGCCCGAAGGATTAGATTTATTTTTATGTGGCTAAGAACCAATTGGTTACCTAGCAACAGGACCTACAGCTTATTGTGGAATCCGAACCACATTATAGCGAGAAATGAATTTCTATCACCAGAAACAAATTCCTCTTGTTCTTCACTGGCCGGTCGGAGATTCGAACTCGCGACCAACAGAGTGGTAGCTGAGAACGGAACCCGCTCACCCAGAGAGGAACTAGGGTAGCAAGCAGGAGTGAAGGAAAAAATGTGGTGCGATGTGGAAATGCCAGTAATGAGAAACAAAACTGAAAGGGAGAAGAGTCACTGTTCCGCTGAGCTTTAGGTGAGTCTTTATCTCAGGCCACCTCGTCGCACCTGCAAGCTCCTCAACACCTTTCATGAAGACAGCCTGTACTGGGGAGATCAACAATCACCTGATCGTCTCGGTTGGCTGTCCATGTCCAGAGGTCTACACTAGGCACTTTTATCTGCTTCGACAATGCACCACCATTTACGTGTTTCCTTCCATTGCTGGTACAAGGCCGGCTCCACTTTTACCATCTAACCAAACACCTGATTGTTTCCATGGGTGAATGCTTCTTGGAACCATGATCTTGCTTCAGACCACCAACTCTACTGCTTTGCCTTTCCTTTAGCCTTTGGCTAAATAAGGACATTCAATCCTCATATTAAGAAAGTAGGAATGGCCGTCCAAAGCTCGAAAGGAAATAATTACTCCAAATGAAGGACGAAAACAGCAAGAAATAGTGGAGGAAGGGTAGAATAGGAATTGCATTTGCGAAGAAGAAATCTTTAAATTGGAAATATTGTTGAGAATGGAATGGATTATTGCAAAAGTTACAGAATTCAGTGGTTCTGAATTGCTGACTTATAAAGAGGTAAAACTTCTACACCATTTTTGGGGGGAAGCAAGATTCAAGATATTTCGAAGTATTTTAATTAACCCAAAATAATACAAAAATAGGATATGTATGAGTTTGCAAATCTTAATATTTTAATAAGTTTGTGAATTCTAAGAGGTGAGATTTAAAGATTATGTTCGATCCAAATATTTGCTCTGCTTCTATAATGTGAAAGATTAATTACAAGATCCGCCAAACTTTAGTTCCCATGCAAAAGTTGGTTTTCATTCAACTTTCTCTCTCTCTCTCTCTCTCTCTCTCTCTCTCTCTCTCTCTCTCTCTCTCTCTCTCTCTCTCTCTCTCCAGAACAAGGATCCAAAATTAAGAAAAAGACTAAATGAACTTATTGTGAAACTTTTCAGGCTTTTGTCATGTTTTATATGTCATGATAATGATGATGATGATGATTTTTATTATTATTATTATTATTATTATTATTATTATTATTATTATTATTATTATTATTATTATTATTATTATTGTCGTCGTTGCTGTTGTTGTTAATTGATCAAGGTCAATTGCTCTGTTAACTGAGCGTCCTGTAAACTTACCTTATCTGCCATATGGTAGATAAGAAGCAAATAGGAAAAAGTAAAATGTAATTCAGATTTGTGGAAATGTAATTTATTATTTCTTATTCCTCCGATTATTCAGTATACGTGGAACTTCATATATTATGTACATGTACTTGCGTTAATGTTGGTTTTTATTGCAAAACACGAAGGAAAACCTTCTCCATAGCAAAACATTCACGTTTAGTCCTAGTCAGGCTACAATACATGTGCATTTAGACAAATTTATTAATAGATATGCACGTGTATAGATAATGTAACGTTCTTTTTCTGTACGAATATAAACATATGGCGTATGGACACAAACGTTCTTGCGCACACACACACATATTTATATATATATAATATGAATATGTATATATACATATATGTATGTATATGTGCGTGTATGTGCTCATGCACATTTATGCACACAAGTAGATTTTTGCGCCCAGACACATTCGTTAGTTACAAGCTTTCTCTCATGCACACAGGACATTGTATACCGAATAAAGTAAGAATAATAGGAGAGAAATAAGAGCCATCAAAGGGACGAATCCTCCCCGGGGTTGGAGGGGGGTCTTTGGTGGGAGGGGACGGGAAAGCAATAGGTGGGATACCGGGTGATGGGAGGTGGGGGGGGGAGATGAGGGAGAGGCAGATAGAAATGATGACTAGCATCATTCACTGATGCTGACAGTGGGAGAAATGAAAAAGAGGGAAAAAGAAAAAAAGGTGACGAGAGGATAAGTCATGGCTCCAGCCGCTTCATTTTTCAGCCCCCTTTTGCTTTGCTTTTGCTTGCTTGCTTGCTTGTGCCTTTTGCTTTGAATGCACAAAGGAAGAATGAGGGGGGACGGGAGCTGCTTTTCTTTAGCCTCTCTTAATGAATGTATTGCTCGACGCTTTCGTCTGCTTGCAGTGTGACATCATTCGAGTTCCTGGTCTGGTAGGCAGTCGCATAATTGACATTGATTCTGTTTCTTTTACTTCTTAGTTTAGATGTTAATGTCAAAGTACGTTTGAAACATGATATTTTTTTAATTTTAATAGGCGTGTGCTGTGCCTGTTTATTTTTAGTGGGGATTTTGGGGCCAATGTTTGTGTACCCACGAAGTGTCTCCCTTGCCTACCATTTGTGCGTAGTTCCATGCATAGAGAAGGGGGTTGATCCCTCTTCATTCTTTCAACGTTACCCTTTTTGGGGTTTGTGCTTTCTGCTTGTGTCTGGGAAGTAAAAAGATAATGGTAAAAAAAGGGACCAAGTTGGGTAAATATTGGACAAAATCATTTCAACGCTTCTCCAAGCATTCGTCCATCCGTGGGTGAGAAAACCATCTTTAGCGATCATTGGCTTTGGGAAGAGAGAAAGAGAGAAAGAAAAAAAAGGCCATCGCCCCTTTCATGCGGTTGGTCATTGGGAAACTTTTATTGAATAAGTTTAATTGATAATTTACTTAATAATTGCCCCTCACCCCCTCCGTTAAATTCGAGTCCTGAAAGGATTCATTGAAGTCCCCTCCCTCTCCCCCGACACAGACCTCTTACATGAAGTTTAGCAAAGAATATGTAAAGCAGCTTGACCACAACCGCTACTGTGTACTACCGCGTCTCGAGACAGGATTGACAACCTTACATTCAGTTTCTTCATCCTGACATAAGCTGTTTTATGACTGGACAATGTGGAACGCACCCATCATTGCCACTCTGGGACAGTTCGCTGCTCATTTGGGAGTGAAGAGAAGAAAACAGTGAGGGGAGATTCCCATTTGGGTATAAGTTACTAATTCTTTCATTTGGACTGTGTAGAACGCACCCATCTTTGAAACTGGGCTAGTGTAATTGGGAAAAACATTGAAATTCTCAGCTAAGTTATTACCCATTTAGGAAGAGCAGTAGAGAGATATTTCTATAATAACAATGGGTGAGATCTCATTATTTTCCTCGTTCATAATTCGGTTGATCGTTTCAGTAGAGCAAATGTAACTAGAGATTACTTTCACAGTATTACTGGAATTTCACTGTGTAAATATTGCCCGCCCAAGCGAACGAGAGACCTGGATTGGTTTCATTTTAACGTTAATCTGTAGTCAATTATATTGAAAGGGAAATTATGAACCATAGCCTTTTGTATCCAGTGAAGATTATGCTTGTGCAGTCTGCCTTCATAATTTTCGTTTTAATTGCGCCTGTAGAATATTTTTTTGTTTGATTATAATCCTCATTTATGAAGTGATCGTGTGTTTTTTTTACAGGAAATAGGACATAATTTTCATTTTCATTTTTGAAGAAATTTATGCAGCTTTCATTGGTATCTTGCGTCAAAACGCAAGTTTCTCATTATGTGTATAGTACTGTACATCATTTTACCTTGTTTTTAATGCATATTTCAGATTTTCATTCTTTTGATAATAGAAGGCATCTTTACTGTATTTTCAAGTGCTAAGTTGCGATTTTCAGCCTTATGCACCTTGAATTATTATTTTTATCTCCTTCAGTACCGCGCGGTAATACCCTGAGACTTACTTTAAAATGTTTGGACTTGCTTTTCCTCTCCTGTGATATTTCGTGGTCATGCTGCGACTTTTCACACACACACACACACACACACACACACACACACACACACACACACACACACACACACACACATATATATATATATATATATATATATACATACATATATATATATATATATATATATATATATACATATATATATATATATATATATATATATATATATATATATATATGTGTGTGTGTGTGTGTGTATCTGTCTGTCTGTCTGACTGTTTGCACGTGTATGTGTGTTTGTGTGTGCATGTATATATGCACAAACATATGTACAGTATGTGTGTATTTTTGTTGTCTTGATATTTTTTCTATTCCGCGACTGATATCGTCATTGTTTAGAGCTGATGCAACGACTTCATTTCATGTAGAATGTAAGTATATTATTTTCTAATTTGTAGAAACTAACTATCTTTTATAGACGTTTAGCTTAATGCAACTGAATTTTTGTTCTAGTGAACCACTAATTAAGCTCTTTGGTGTCAGATATAGGTTTGGTATCTTTCTGTTAATGAACATTCATATGTTAGATTACCCAGAGCTTTGAGGTAGCTATATTAAATTGCATCCATTTATTCGTGAAAGAAATTGTAGGTGATGCACAGTGTGAGTGCCTATGCTACTCACACCAGAGAGGTACGGACTGTCAGTGCACTTTCCAGTTCTCGCTGATGAGGTCTCGATTCGGAGACTGAGGTGTCGCAAATTGCTTGTTTTAAACATATTTTGACCTCTTGCGTTACTGTGCATTTTTCTAGAACGACAGAACTTTATTTACGGTGACTGAGAGTACAGGACTTTTTAGGCATAGTGAACGCATGTCATAATCCGAAACAAAGTAAATGCTTAGTATATTAGAGAAGCAGAAAATCAAACGTGTGCGTTATGCAAATGAAATACTGTTATTCTAGAAACTCATGTAAGGAGCTAATCACTGAGATAACTAATTAAGAGCAATCTTTTTATGGCATGGAAGGTTTTTTATGATGACAGCGCTTAATTAAATCATATATTGACGCAAGCCTTTAGATGTATGGAATTCTTCCAAGTTGCGGTTGCCTGATGTTAGATATCAAATGTCCTAAAGTAGTGTTATTATTTTTTATAATGATTTTTTAATTTTTGTTTTGTTTTACCTTTATCGATTACCATGTTAGGGGAATGAATACTTTCTTTTTATTTATGGCGTATAAGCTATTAACACCTTTGATAGTAATCGAAAAGAAAACCGAAAAGAATCATTTAAGCTGAACTAAATAAATAAATAAATAATAAGTGAATAAATAAATAAGATGAAATGAAAAGGTTGGCGTCCTTTCTCAACAGCCAATCCTCTATTACTTGATAAACCGCCTATTTATGCTGTCAGCCGAACCAAGATACATCTGAGGGACCACTTCCATAGGCTAATTATCTTAGTTAAAAATGAATAAGAAAAACTCGGCTGCCGTATAAGATTGAGCGTGTTTGTGCGCCCACCTGCACCACCTATAGGCCTTAATGCCTTCGCCTCCGCCAACCCCTGCCTCTCCCGGCATCTTTTTTCGTGAAGGCCTTTGAATGTTTTTATGCTCTCCCCCGTCGCAGCCTTTCTTTTATTATTGTCCTCTATTATCCAGTTCTTCTCTTCTAAATTTAATCTTAGAAAATTGCTCTCTCTCTCTCTCTCTCTCTCTCTCTCTCTCTCTCTCTCTCTCTCTCTCTCTCTCTTTGTAATCATATTAGTATATATTTTCGTACTTTGCGCCCTGAGTCTTACTGTAGTGCTGCATGCCCCTAAATGGTGGCCATTCTCTTCAAATATAACAGAAATAATATCAGACATCGGTGAATGCTTGAGATGCTAGAAGTATTCTTTTCCTTTACGGATAGAACAGATTAGAGCCAGGTGCCAAGGCGAGTGAGGGGCCGGGTAGTAATGAAACAGCAAACAAGGGAAAGGAGACAAGATTGAAGAGAAGCAGTAAAAGACACAAGATAATGACATCCATTTGCGCTTCAGGTGGTCAGTAATGGAATAAAGAGACTTCATTTTTCCTGCGACTAAAAGTATTTTCTCCCTAGAAGTTCACTGATGATTAAACATTTTACCTCGTTTGGTATTTTCATCGTTGCATTTTTAGTAAACTCACTATGTTGGGCACCTAATACTATTTTCTTAATGAAATTAGTCGTAATTGCTTATCTCGTAATTGCTTATCTCTTAAAGGCTGTAGGCCCCTATGTGCTATTATAGGTACAATCCTTACGTGATGCCGTGTCTGTGATGTTTCTCTATGTGTTACGTTTTTGTAATGTGTGTGTTTCTGCGTTTTCATTTAACATACGTCGTCATCATCGTTTTTCCTTTAAGGAATGTTCTGATTTCTTTCTTGTTCCTACGAGTGGCTGTTTTTACTTTTGCCAACATTCTTTCCGCTTTTATAGCTTGTATCCGCACTCTTCTAAGTTCTTGGTCATGTTTTGCGTAGTTCTATCCGTAACCATGTTTGCGTATTTGGACGATCAACGATTAACATTTTTGCCTGTTCATGCTTACGTATGAGTGTTAATATATTTCCTATAATTTCGAAACGCACACACACATATATGTATATAATATATATATATATATATATATATATATATATATATATATATATATATATATATATATATATATATATATATATATACAGTATATATATATATATATATATATATGTATGTATATATGTATATATATATGTATATGTACATATATATGTATATATATATATATATATATATATATATATATATATATATATATATATATATATATATATATATATTTATATAAGCCATTTCCTCTAATAGGCAGTGGCCTTATAGAGAGTGCAAGACCTTGGTCGATACCGCATTCGTACTGTCAAGGGCAAGGGTAAAGTACCTAATTTACTCTGCATTCATGGGATTAATACACTTAAAGATCGATGAGTTCACCATCTCGTCTTTTTTTCTTATGTTGATTTTTATTTCGCTTACGCCTTTGCATGCCATTCCTCATTGCCTGCTGAAAAGATGCATACTTGCACTATCCGCCATTGTGACATCACTGTAGATTCTAAGGGTGTGTTCACACTAAAGTGAAACATGCCATAAACACAGGTCGCCAGCTCATCTCGCACACATCACAAACAGGTTGAATACAAGTCAACAGCTCATCGGTGGTTCTAACTAATGCTTCATACTATTATACACAATTTACCTAAGCTTCATTCTCCACTTCTGGTCACTGACTTCTTTCCAACCTATTTGTGATATACAATATATATGATAAGATGCCGACGCGTGTTCATGACATGTTTTACTGTAGTGTGGACACGCCCTAAGAAAATGAAGCAAGTAACTTAGTCTGTTTAGAACAAGAGGCCAGTTTGCATGGTGATAGGGTGGAAACAACATAAATTCTTTCCTTATTTATCAATATGGTTAAGCTCCAAAGACCAAGTCGTCAGTGCAAGTGAAGGCTGTTATTATGAGATATTTATAGCAGCCTCAGACTGCGTTTGAAAGTGTAATTTGAATTACCATACGAAATTTCTTGTACCTTGTATGAAATTGTGAAGACCTTTTTACCTATATCACACCTTTAATGGCAATCCTACCATCTCGGCCCAGCATAGCCCTTTGAATCTTTATGAATGTTTGTTAGTCTGTTCAAAGAATCTTTGTTAACTACTTGGACCCCTATCCTACATTCAAATTCCTAATAGAGCAAACCTAATTTGTACACATTAACCATTATGCAGGACGCTTCTTCAACATCATCTTATTCAGCTATAACTGGTAGTCAAGGTATGTACGCATATCCAGAAATTAAAAAATCATGCACACAGTTTGGAGTTCAGTATAGCTTCTTTTTTCTTATTGCAAATACATTTTTGAGGGAGAGAGAGTTGCTGTTTTGGAAAGAAGGAATCGTTTAGGTCTTCCTCGCTCCCACTTTTAAGAGAGAGAGAGAGAGAGAGAGAGAGAGAGAGAGAGAGAGAGAGAGAGAGAGAGAGAGAGCTCTCCTAAGATTGCTCCCTACATTCACACGAGATATCAAAAACCGTCCAGGACACTTAAATCTTTTTTTTTTTTTTTTCACTATCATTTTCGGCCGTATGTGCAATCTGTAGCAAGGTAATTTCTTTGAGATCGTGTAAAGCAATTATTTGAGTGTCCCAGTGTTTAGCATATTTGTCAAGCGCGCTGCTTCACCAATCCTGTGACTTTATCTCTTCCGTCGTCCAACCGTCATCCCTGCTACCTACATGAATCTACTGTTTTCATTCTCCTAGCATCCATATCATCACATTGCTTCGTCTTTTCTGTTTCTATTTACCTGCCTGCCTTAATTTTTCTTATTCACCTGCCTTCCTTAATCTCTTCTATTTACTTGCCTGCCTTAATTTTTTCTATTCACCTGCCTGCCTTAACCTCTTCTATTTACGTGCCTGCCTTAATCTAAATCAGATTTACTTTTAGCTTTTTCCTCTTGCTAAGAATTTCAAACTTTCATTATTTTCTGCAGTTTCACTCCACTATTCACAATCAGTAATGTATCAGCCACTCAAACATTCCATTAACGACCAATTTTCTTGTCCCACTACTTCACACCTCATCTGATGTCCTTTCAATGGCTTCTATGTATCACACACTATGGGTCACACCAATTTCTGCACCAAACCATTCAGGTTTCCATCTCATGCATGACTTATTTCTGTGATAAAAATAAATAAAAAAAATCTTGTATACCATGCATCCTGAACACCCATCTTGCATCTTTATCATTAGTTACCTTTAGTGGCATGTATACTTCAAACTGCTTTTTCCCTTTATTTTCAAACTTCACATGTAAAATTTTCACATTAGCCACTTTATCTACAAACCATCGTCTTTGTCCTAACTCACACTGTTCTTGCCTTTAACTTATTTCCTTATACAAAGAAACAATTATTTTCTCATCCAGGCAGCCCTTGCACACCCTAGTCAGCTTCTGACTTGCAATCCCATCAGCTCCTCAGGTCTGTGCATTCCTACACCTCTTCATTGCTCTACTTACACCTCAGCTGTCACTTTTTCAAGTAGTGGAGCGCTTAAATGTGATTTTTGGTGTGAATACTGCCTTGATATCACCTTTAAAACAAAGAATGCTAGACCTGAAATATTCACTTTTGCAAAGTGAAATAAATATAAGCCATAAAAATGTTTAATTCTATCCGTTCTTGGTGTCGGTTTATTTGTTACTTAGAATATTTTGTACTTTATAAGCTGTATGGGCCTAGGACACAGTGAAGCTGTGAAAAAGGAGTAAAAATTACCATTGCTGTCTAGCTAAAAATAAAAAGGGGGTGGGGTTAGAAAGAAATGTACAGTTCTAAGAGATATATACAAGAAATCCATATTCACATGTTGCCCATGAAAAGGAATGCTAATATTGGGATGACAATGATGATGTCTTCTTTTTGCTTACAAGATGCCTAAGAGGCTTTCAAATCACAAAGCCTCTGAGAATCAAGGTCCAACACTGCAGATATCAAAACACTCTATGCATTAAATACAATGTATGACACTTGTTTTCTATGTTTGTCAGGATGAAAGAGTTTGCCAAGACAGATAAAATGATGTCATGACAAGCTTCTTGAGAACCGAATTAGCATATTGTGTCATATAACAGAAGTTGGAAATACCATGCCAGTTGGTGAAAACTGTTATAAACCAATATGTGGAAAATGCGTGGTCACCAACTATGAGAAAGGGGCTGTTCACCAAATCTGTTGTAGACAATGTAGACCACAGTCCAATGGCCACCAGAGCAAGTATATCCCTTCTCGGTACAAGTATTTTAATGTTTCAGCACCCAAGTTCAGATAACAACATTGAAGCATGTGTCCCACCCATGATTATGGATAATAAGGCAAAAATCATTCCTAGGCTTCCTGAATCATACATCAACATGCCACTAGTCTTCTCCGATAGAAAAGAATCTAGCACCAAGCGCCACTAATGACATGTCATCACCAGATTCAAGTCTTTTCCAAAGAGACTTTAGAGTTGAATGTGAATGGTTGGAAAAACTTCATGTTATCACAGATGTAGGTGATTCATCCAACATAACATGGCCAGTCCACCATGTTTCCTTATTTACCAAACCTATCATCAGAATAATGCAGCCATCAGATGGTACATGCCACTAAAGGTCTAACAAAAGATCACTCAGTTCTACGAAGGTAGATGATGGCTGGACTGGAAATAAGGCAATTTGTTGCTAGCTGTGAAATGGTGTCAGGAAGTAAAGATGTAAAGAAAGACAGTCATCGCCACAAACAGTCACCAACAGATCAGAAGGCATGCTTTGAAAAAGTGCACAGCTCACCATGATTATAGAAGAGATGGGCAGTCCATCTGTGGAAGAAACAAGAGATCTTACTTTGCTGCTCAAATAACGGCAGTGCTTCAAAAGAGAGGAGAAAAAGCAGTCCCAAACGTCTTTGCTTAAACTGCAAACTTGACAGCCAAAGGTTTCTACCAGCCTATCAAAAAAACACAACATGAGCTTCTCTGACATTTGGTCAGAACGAAGCGACAAATAGAAGACTACAATACTTAAGGAGGATTACCAAATATTTTCCTACCTTTTCATCTTCAGCCAAATCAGAGGATGTAATGTACTAGGACTTACCAGACGAGAAAACCAGTCACTCCTGCTTCACTATGCAAGAAAGGTAAGCTACATATATGTACTAAGACATGTGCTTATAAGTTCAAGTAAAGCTATTGTGGCAAATGAGGAAAATGCCCTCACAAGTGCCAGCTACACCAGTGTCAGCCTAGAGGTGTTAGTGCCTCTACCATGAGTAAGGCAGCACATGAAAATTTGTTGGGAGTGTTATATATTGACTGTAATGGCACAGACACTGTAGTTAGTGGCATGCCCTTTGCCATTGCCTCATAGCAGTAGACCTGTGGTGGATACAAGTACACTCAATGTATCCATGACCTTGTATCTGCTATGGAACCAGAGAAAACCAAGGGGATGCTGTTATTCTACACATTTACTGGATATGGTATTGTATTGGGTTTCAGTGGCAAAAAAAAAAGGCATAGCAGACGTGAAATGTGTTCAGTGAATCATCTGCCACCTCTGCAAAACTTAGTCAGTGTCCACCTGAAGTGGAGGAGCATGATCTACAAGTTCTAGAGAAATATGTTGTTCGGATGTTTGACTGATCAAGTATAACTGCTTCTGTAGATGAGATAGGCTTGACCTCTTGTCTGAAAGTAAAGGTTATACTTCTTATCCATTGCACACATGCTGTCTGCCAAGCAGGAAAAATTTATGCACAGTATGTCATCCATCAACCAGAATCACAGTATCCTTCAGATGGAGTAGGTAGAAAAAGATAAAAAGCGAAAAACCGATTGGACTGGTGATAAAGGTGAGCATGCTTAAAGAATGGACTAAGCTGGCAGCTTTGTTTCTCAAAATCCAATAGAAAAGGCTGTATCATGCAATCAAATTTCAGGCTTATAACATCAGTTAAATAACTGTATGTATTATTTGCTCTAGTAAATCGTTCTCACTCTCACGCCAAACGTATCTTTATAACCTCCATGTTCAGCAACTCTTCAAATCTCACTCCAATACAAAACTCCTTTGTTTTTAGACAGAATTTCTCCATTTACATCTTTCATTCTAACATCCATGTGGTCATTCAACCTTGTCTCTGCATTTGCTTCCATAAAGACCAACTTATTCTTCCTCCATTACTTTTTCACACTTCAGTTGTATTACTTGTCTTCTTATTTTCTCACTTTCTCTTTGGCTTCCCTGTCCATCCTCTAGTATACTTGTACTTAATCTCCACTGTCCAGCAGTTGTCTAAAATAAATGCTTCATTGCCATTTCTCACACTGATTTTATTCCTTCTTCCTACCCTCTTATAACCATACTCATACATGTACAAACACACATGCTCAAACATATATGCACACAATATATATATATATATATATATATATATATATATATATATATATATAGTTAATATATATACCAGATACTAGCTGATTATATATATATATATATATATTATATATTTCTATATAAATTCCTCTAAGAGAGAGAGAGAGAGAGACAGAGAGAGAGAGAGAGAGAGAGAGAGAGAGAGAGAGAGGACGAAGATAGGATAATGATGTTTAACAGATAAAAAACTTATCTGGAATGAGTTATGAAAGGGATATTGCTGGGAAATCAGAGGTATGGAACGAATTCTAGTGCTAGGACGTAAAATCAACCAATATGATTGTTGATTTCATCACGGGTAGTTAGTCACTAGGCCAAATGAAAAGGGGAGGGACATTGCTTCTCACCTCAACGAGATAGTAGCTGAGAAGTATCTGTAGAACAAGAGAGTTTTGCGTTCAGCTCCGTCAGTTTGGCGATACGAAGACAAGCGCAGGTATAAATCTTAAATTGGTAGCAAAGACCAATTACCTGTGATTCATCCTTCTCACAAAAGGCTGTTCAAACAAAGCATCAGAAATTATGCAGACAATATTCTCAACAAATGGATTAAAAGTATAATAATTTCTTATATATATATATATATATATATATATATATATATATATATATATATATATATACATACATATATACATATATATACTGTTATGATTTTGCCTGTGAGGGAGCCTGGATTCTGAGCAGGGAATTTGCCTTTATGCTGTTTCTAAGAGAATGCTCCACTTACCATGGGAAATCTATTATATCAGACTGCTACTTTGGGATTAAGCAACCGTAACAGAAAAGAAAAGGAGCTGAAGGCTTTTACTCAATAGGGAGAAGTTGTAGATAAATGCTTAGGTTCACTTTAAATTCACTTATTTTTACATTAACAACAAAATCAGAACAATGGGGGTTAACTGAGGCAAGGAAACAAGGTCCTGCTAAATAACAAATTCACGTTAACAAACAACAGTTGCAAGGTGTTGAAGAAATCCGCTTCATTGGTGCTGTAAAGTTAAATGGCTGTGGTTAGGACCACGGCAAGGAGGACACAATCATGGGGCAGGTCCCACAGCAAGCGTCTCCATATGCAGTGGAGAATGCACAAGTTTAAGTGATGGAAAGAAACAGCCTAATCAAAGGAAAAGTTGAAAAGTGCATGGAAGGTGCCAGGTTATCTCGATTTACGACACTGAAATACTTACGAGTAAAATAATCCACTGAAATAATGAAGTCAGGTCTATCATGGAAACTTTCACTTTGAAATGAAATGGAAAAATCAGTAAAAGAATAAGTTCGTGACTGATTAAGAAATACCTCTGATCAGGGTACTTTACCTTTGTTGGAGAGTTGTCTTTGCCATAGATAAGAATGGAGGAGGAATTTAGGGGGGCTTCCACTGGTAGCAAAACATGGTCTTAGGCAAGAAAGCCACGTGTTGGGGATATGGCCCAGTAAGGGTGGGGGTCAAGGGGAACTGCTTTCAGGTGCCAAAGCCAAGATGCCTCTCTGAGTTCTAACTCTCGTGGGTCATTGTCAGGCCCTATATGACTTTGGAGGATTAACTTCCCACTCTCTCCTGACACTCCATTTTCTATGATCTCACATGGCAGGGCAAGGGCCACATGATAGGTTGCCATGGGCTTCTGAACTTTCTCCTCCAGTTAATGTTCTCCCACGGTTCTTCTTAGCCTGTGGCAGTGATTTGTCTTCAAACAGCTTCATTCCTAGAACAGAGGATTTCAGAACAGTCACAGGTCCAAAGAAAAGGTGATTAAGGGGTGTCTAGGGAGCAATAAGTTAGAGATTAAGAAGGGGCAAATGTTTTCCATAGCCTTCCTGTCAGTCAGCAGTATGATGAAGAATGGCTATGCCTCTTTGAACACAATAAAACAGTTTTAGTTTTACACTACTTCTCTTACAAGCATAAAGGTTTATATTTTTTTTATTTCCTTCTGTGAAGCTAGGTGGGAGAGTTAGCTTAGGAAAGGTGTCCCTTCTTAGTAATTTCCCCCTCTAGTTGACATGGCACACTTTTGATTGGGTTCAAATGTCTACAAACAAGTTAACTCGACTGACTATGCTTTACATCTCATTAAATTTCCCTTGATTACATTCGTTATCTTAAAATTAGGGTTTCTGCAAAGTAATGTCATTGCAAATTATATTACATCAATTTCAAAATTTAACGCAGAAGAAGGTGCTGCTAGTGATAAATTTCATTAAGTTATAAGCGATTGTTGCTCTAAGGCAGCAATTGTCATAAATTCTAAGTAAAGTATTTCATGATTATATAAATCATCAAAGTAACAACATAAAATAATTTTGTAGAATTGTCACTGAAGTAATTCTAAGGTTAGTCATGCACTTAAAAATATAAGATTAACTTTGTGAATTCAAAGTCATGCAGTTAGTGTGCCTTGATGAGGTATTGTAACAAAATACTCATGGGCTTATGTTAGGCGATGCCATGGCATTTGGATGCAACGTCACTGTGCCAGACATGGCACTAAAGTCTCAGGTGCCTAGTGGCGCTGATTTTAAGTACATGGAAAAGACATAGTTAATGGAGCCACTTTTAGTCATTAGTTCTGCTTTCTGAAAGTTGTGAGGTGCTTAAGGGGTTATGATCAGTAAGAATGGTAAGAAGGTATGGTTAGTATGCTAGGATTTTATTCCTTAGCCTCTTGAAAGGACCAGATTTGTCATGGGGAGTGCCAGACTGGTCTTACAACCATTGCACTGATGCCAAGGTAAGGTAGTCAGAGGGCGTGACCCCTCTGACAGAAGCATTTACTAATATCAATGGTACTGGCACAGTGCCAGGTATGGCACTTGTGTGGTAAGGGTCTAAAGGCTCTGCTATATACAATTTAAAATTTACCATGCCCTTGGTAGCACAAAAGGGAAGTCAAAGGATTTATGGTACCAGAAGATCTGGTAATTTGCACTCTGCATTGGCAGAGTGGGAAGCAAAGTAAAAGTGAGGAGCCATTATAAGGCTTTACAAAGGGATTCATGAATGAGCAAGGTTGCCAAGAAAATATTAAATTAAGAGATGGGAAAGAGAAAAAAATTATCAAAGTGGTAAAAGAAAATATTACAAGGAGAAATTGAATTACAAAGCTATAAGAAGTAGTAATAAGGGAAGAAACCTGACACCCTACTCTGGTTTAAAGGTGCCAGAATCTGTCGTAAGATAAGGTGAGGCACTGTGTCAGATTGGCGCTAGAGCCAGGTGAGCTCAGTGGCTTTTCTTTAGGCTACCTGGAGTTGTCTATGCTCATTGACCTTTCTTCCATGGACCTCTTTGTATCAATGGTTTGACATGGTAAGGGAATCGGTGGAACCCAGTCCGAGGAAGGTGTTGAAGTGCCACCTGTTCTGGCTTCTTTGACAGCCAAAGCAGGGGCATTCATTACAAGCCCTACTACTATTCGTTGCAGTTCCTTGAGGTCATCGACCAGTTGAGATATGGCAGAATCCTTACTCAGAGTCTGGTCTGCTGAGGACTGGGAAAGAGAGAAAGAGGTCGTGGTGAGCGTGAGAGGCTCGCAGGTCACCATGACCAGCTCAGGCACAGGTTGCGAGGCCACACCATTGGGTGAGCTTCTGCTGTGGTCAGGGGAATGCAGAAGGGACCTGAGCAGACGGTGAGTTGGCTCTTGTACTGGCACTGGTAGCGGTGCCAAGCCAGGGAAGAGAGGTGATCCAGACTGGGATCCCTCGGAGGAAGACCTATGGCATGCTCTGGCACTGGCACTAAGGCAGGTCCAGGAGCAGGAATTAATTCAGGAATTTCACCGATGTCCACAATGGACAGAACGTGGCACTGTCCAGGACACTTAAGTGCAATGGAAGAGAATTTGATGTAGATTTGGGATCTCCAGAAGGGAGATTCAGGGTGCACCTTGGTTCTGGGACTGGGGCAGGGCCTGGCACTGGAATGATATTTGGAATTGGCTCGACATCCTGGATGAACGGAGCATGGCACTACTCAGGGCGCACAAGTGGAACTGGCAGGGGGTATAGGGCAGAATTGGGACATCCGGAAGGGAGGTAGGTAGTGTGCTCTGGCACTGGCATTAAGGCAGGGCCTGGCTCAGGAATTAGATTTATCAGGGGCTCGGCGTTCGAAACAGTCAGAGCCTGGTACTGCTCAGGGCACGCAAGTGGCACTGACAACGGGTTTAAGGCAGCCCATCGAGGACTCATTGTGCCTGTGGTATTTTCGGAGAAGTTATGACCCCTTTATTTTCATAAGTTAGGAGGGGACCGGAAATCCTGTCCCAGGAGGAGGTCATACCCTCCAGGAAGGTAAGTGACAACTGCAAGAGTGTAGATTTTAGATCTGTGAGGTCTTGTGACCTTCAAGTTGACTATGGGGAGAATCATCTTCAGGTGACTTACACCCTCAATGGTGACAAGTTGATGTCGGTCAATGGTGGCCACATGGGGGACCTTGTCTTCCCTTATGAGGGAGATTTGCACACCAGTGTCATCAAATGCTGTGACCTTCAGCTGGAGGGCCTAAGGATTTTGGATTTGTAACTGCCAGAGCAGTGGCGGGTGTATTTGTTTTATTAGGGCATTTTGCCCATAGGGCAGAGTGCCCATAATCCTTACAGGTAGTGCAATAATTTTTGCTATAATCTTTGCTTGGCACTGTCCTGGTGAAGGGAGCAGGCCTATTGATGTTCACCCAAGAGCCAGACATGGCTTGTTTGGGCATGTTCCCGTTTTTGGACTTAGAGGGAGTTTCTGGCTGGTTCTTGGCCTTCAGGCAGCACTATTCAGTGGAGCGACCTATCTTTTACTATGGCTGCATATAGATTGTTTCGGAGGGTGTCCATTTTTGGGTTGAGAGATTCCAGAGGTATGAGAAGGTGGCAAAAATTTTTGTCCCAAAGAACTAGTGAGCTGGTGGTGTGTGTCCCAGCTGCCTGCTTAGCGACAGCACTCAGCGGGCGTCTTTGGGGCCTTCTCACAAGTGCAGGTAGCAAGAGCAGAGGGGGCATAATATATGAAGTCCTTGAGTTTGAAGTGCTCGAGGATGTCCTCAGAGGTGGTGGTGCTTAGGGACTCCAGCCATCTCCCGAGAGCTCTGTCCTTATGGTACTCCCACTCGGACTAGGTTTGACCTGCTTCCTTGGGCTGGCCTCGCCAACGTTGTCTCCAGCATTCAGGGGTTATCTTGTAGACCTTAGTTATGGACCTATGCACTTCACTGAGCTTCCCTTGGTCTGCCTGGGGGAGGGAGTAAAAAGAGGCTAAGCTCTTTCCGTTAAGGTGCTTACCCAGGAGCAAGGAAACTTCTGCTGGAGTGAGCTTATAATTGGCTATGACCTCTTCTACTTGGTCAAGCCAGGCCCCAGGCTCCAAGTCATTCCATTTGGGCAAAGGTGTCGGCATGGCTAAGTGTAGGCAGGTGAGGAGGTGGGGTGGAGTCGCTGGCAGCGATTCGAACGAGCTTCAGCTCATAGGCCCTTTGCTTGTCATTCTCCGCTTCTCTCTCCTGTCTTTCTCGTTCTTCCTTGGCTTCCTTCTCCTTTCTTTCTTGTTCTTCCTTGGCCTCCTTCTCCTTTTTTTATAATTCTTCCTTGGCATCCTTCTCCTTTCTTTCTTGTTCTTCATTGGCTTCCCTTTCCTCTCTCTCCTTTTTGGCTGCATTGATCCTGCTGTGGACCCAGTCCATCAAGTTTTCCCCACCAGTCCCATCCCCTTTCCAATGCCTGAGAATGTTTTGAAGTCTTCAGACTGCATGGTGCTGGAGTTTTAAACAACACAAAGGAACAAAAGGGGGAGGGTGGGGGGTTTATAGGTGCAAGGAGCAGTGAGTTCATTCCGTAGAACAAGTTGTGGCACTCTTGGAGCAGGCTCGTTCCTGGGAATCAAGCGGGGTAGTTGGAAAATTTCGTTCAGAGGATGGATTCTGGATTGTTCAAAAGAACTATTGAGTGGTACTTTGTAGTGCAAGGCTCATTCCTGGGAATCAAGCATTCTGGTTCATACAAGAGAATGATTCCTGGTTGGTTCGAGAGAACTAGTGCATGGCATTTGGCATTGCAAGGCTCTTTCCTGGGAATTGAGCGTGAGGGTTCTGGTTTGTTCAGGGAACAGTTTGGTGCTTGCACACGGATGAAGCCAGCTAGTTGTGCGAGGTTTTAGGGTGTTCGGATATTTGTAGAGTTGTTCAATTAGAGCAGGATTTTGGTTTGTTCATGCATGGACAAGACCGGCTATAGTGTGAAGTCAAATGTGTTCCATAGAACGTAGGTTCTTGTTCAGAGAACATTGGGTTTGATTTGTTCAGAAGAACATAATTTTGGCTTCATTCGCACACGGGCAAGAACGGCAAGTTAGCATTCAGAGAACGTGGTGTTTGATTTGTCCCGGAGAACCTAAAGTTTGTTCACAGGGAACGGAAGTTTAGGTTGTTCCATAGAACGTAGGTTGGGTTGTTGCATACTGGATGAGGATTGTTCTTCATTTGTAAAGGATTGTGGGAGCCCTCGACGGGTTAAGTCTGAGAGTCTGATTGGGTGTCGGAACACTGAATTATTAAGATGATAGCATAAACCTTAAAGGAAAGGGGTTTCTTGGGTTCAGTGAGAAGCACTTGGTACTGGCACAGCAGGGTTAAGGTTTACATAAAAGGTATACAGTTGGGTTGCTCTAGGCAAACAGGAAGCAGTAATTAGGGGTATACACAAATATATGCGTGTACAAAGGATTAAGAAAGTTTGTCATAAAGGAATAATTAAAAATGAGTCCAAAAGGCAACAAATACACATCTTAAATCCACCATGCATGAGGCCTTATTTCGCTTAGATCACTTGTGCGAAGAAATTAAGTTTACTCTAGGTTGACCTGACTAGCACATGATCATGAGTTATGTGTATTTACTCTGTTGTACTGAGTTGCACAAGATTGGTTTGTTTTGATGGGGTAGACACGTGCGAAACCACGTGACCGTCTGAACAAAAAAGGGTTGCGTGGAATCTTATGAAACTGACGAACAATTGTAGGAGAGTTTTTCCCCTCTCACAGCTACTCTGAGATATGCAAGCAAAAAATTTTTGTTCATGTGGATTTATATGAATGGTTAGAGAACAGCTTTGTAAGTGAAATTTCCTTTGCGTAGCAAAGTTAAATGAATCTCGTAAATACTAAATTTTCCAAGTACAGTTTTGGAAAGTGAGAAATGTTAATTTAAGTTCTTGCTTGTTTTCTGCTATGATCAAGAGAGAAAGGGAACAGCTGATGAAATTGCTGGTGGGCTAGACTTCATCACCCAATTTACCATGTTGCCTATCCTTGGGTATCACTTCGTTTAACATTTCACTGCCTAGCTAGCCTAACATTGAATCATGCAAGCTAACATGTGACAGCAACAAAGCTAATATTTCGGTGGAACAACACTCTCTTCACTGTGAACTGTTCGTAGAGCATGCATGTGGTCTATCTGTTCCTTAACAAATTTTGCAGTCACGATTTCGATTGCACTAATCTAAAAAAAATATAAAATAACACTGTACTTACACTGTGGAACTCCGTTTGACTTGCGTGTTTAGGATTTTAAGCTAAGGATCATTTCTTGTCTTGCATCCAGCTTTGTGTGGCTAGTAGCTAGTAGCTGGATTCTGAGCAGGGAATTTATCTTTATGCTGTTTCTAAGAGAATGCTTCACTTACCATGGGAAATCTATTATACCAGACTACTACTTTGGGACCAGGCAATCATAACAGAAAAGAAAAGGAGCTGAAGGCTTTTACTCAATAGGGAGAAATTGTAGATAAACACTTAGGTTCACTTTAAATTCACTTATATTTACATTAACAACAAAATCAGAAGAATGGGGATCAACTGAGGCAGGGAAACAAGGTCCTGCTAAATAAAAATTCACGTTAACAAACAACAGTTGCAAGGTGTCAAAGAAATCTGCTTCAGTGGCACTGTAGAGTTAAATGGCTGTGGCTGGGACCATGGCAAGGAGGGCACAATCAAAAATAAGATTCCACAGCAAGCGTCTCCATCTGCAATGGAGAATGCACAAGTTTACGTGATGGAAAGGAACAGACTAATCAAAGGAAAAGTCGAAAAGTGCACGGAAGGTGACAAGGTATCTCGACTTACAACACTGAAACACTTACGAGTAAATTAATGCACTGAAATAATGAAGTCAGGTCTAGCATGGAAATTTGCACTTTGAAATGAAATGGAAAAATCAGTAAAAGAATAAGCTTGTGACTGACTAAGAAATACCTCTGATCAGGGTACATTACCTTTGTTGGAGAGTTGTCTTTGCAGTAGATAAGAATGAAGGAGAAATTTAGGGGGCTTCCACTGGTAGGAAAACTTGCTTGAGCAAGAAAGCCACATGTCGGGGATATGGCCCAGAAGGAGCAGGGGTCAAGGGGAACTGCTTTCAGGTGCTGCAACCAAGATGCCTCTCTGAATTCTGACTCTTGTGGGCCATTGTCAGGCCTTATTTGACTTTGGAAGATTAACTTCCACTCTCTCCTGACACTCCATTTTCTATGATTGCACCTGCAGATTGTTGGCACGCTGTCTTTGATCCAGTCGACCACATGGCAGGGCAAGGGCATCGTGGTAAGTTGCTATGGGCCTCTGAACTTTCTCCTGGAGTTAATCTTCTCCACCAACTCTTTTTAGCCTACGGCAGGGATTTGTCTCCAAACAACTTCATTCCTAGAGCAGAGGATTTCAGAGCAGTCACTGGTCCAAAGAAAAGGAGATTAAGGAGTGTCTAGGGAGCAGTAAGTTAGAGATTAAGAAGGGGCAAATGTTTTCCATAGCCTTCCTGTCAGTCAGCAGCATGATGAAAAAGACTATGCTTCTTTGAACACAATAAAACGGTTTTAGTTTTACGTAACTTCTCTTACAAGCATAAAGGTTTATATTTTTTTTTTATTTCCTTCTGTGAAGCTAGGCGGGAGGGTTAGCTTGGGAAGGGTGTCCTTCTGTAGTAATATATATATATATATATATATATATATATATATATATATATATATATATATATATATATATATATATATATATATATATATATATATGTGTATATATATACATATATATATATATATATATATATATATATATATATATATATATATATATATATATATATATAGCCAGATAGACAGATAGATAAATAGATAGTTTAAAGCATTATCCACTCACAGAATCCATGTTTCTTCTTGGTCATCTTTCCATCCTTGAAAATCCAACCAGACCTGATAGCATTATTTTCGCGAATGAAAATTCAAACTTTGCTCCCTTTCCAGCCACAAGTTAGGATTTTACCTTTATTGTGTGTTAACAAGACCCTCGTCCAGCTTCTCTTTTAATAAAGTACAGTCTGGACAATAACAGTCCCACAAAAATAATCTAATTAACTCATTAGTAAGTTTACTCTGTACCCCAACGCTCATCCTTCTCCGGCCAGGCCCCCACCCCTATTTTCATTCTCTATACAAATTATGGAAAAGCAGGCTATTATGTAAAATGTTTTTACTGAATGAAATTTATTCATGAACATTGAATAACTGAATTTTCTGCCCGGTGGATCACTCTTACATACTTCATTATTTAAGTGGTTATTTTTTTTTTTACCTTCTCTCCTGATGAATTGGATCGTGGTGTGTTATGTAAATATATTTCCCTGTGAACTAATGCGTTTAATGAATTTTGATAATGTTCCTAACGAATTTCATTATTGTACTTAATGAATTTCGTTATACAGATTGATTTTTATTGTAATTAAAGAGTAATATGTAATAAAAATTCCTGGTTAATTCCAGTGATTTTGAGTGGACGCGTTTAAATTTGATTGCGAGATTGTTTTTGCCTCTCTGTCAGCTCATAAGTTTTATATTATATCTATTATATTTACTACTATTATTAAGTAACAACCATAGTCACAAGATTTATTTTTATGTTTCATTTATACTTTTACTTTTTGAGAAAATTCAGGTGGGTCCCTTACTACTAAGTTTTTTAAGAGATTGTATTTTAAATTCTTCAGCCCCCCTGTCTCTCTCTTTCACATAGTCAAGCACTTTAAATTCGTTTTCTTTATTGTGAATTAATTTATTAACTATCAGTAAGAGAGAGAGAGAGAGAGAGAGAGAGAGAGAGAGAGAGAGAGAGAGAGAGAAGGGGGAAATGTATACATTTCGACAAAATTACGACCAAGGAATTATGCACAATAGTGAGGTGATTTATGAATATGTATGTCAGAAGCAGTAAAGTGGGCGGTCTGTCGGGAGATGTCGGAAGAGAGAGAGAGAGAGAGAGAGAGAGAGAGAGAGAGAGAGAGAGAGAGAGAGAGAGAGAGAGAGAGAGAGAGTAGCAGTAGCGTAAGGAGAAGCAGTTATGAAGTTTGTGGATGGGGCTGTACGTGATGCTTAATATTTATGTTTTGGGATGACTTGCCAAAAAGAAGACCTTTTCATAACGTACAGATTTCTGGGTTTATGACCTCTGAAGTGGATACGATGCCATACGTTAAGGTTGTTAATGAGGTTCATTTATTTCTGTGTAGTTTCTTTTAGAGATTTGCTTTTAAGCTTTGTTAGAATAAAAGTAGAATTGTTCCAAATGGTTTGTGGTGGGGAGCTGATGTCATAATGTAAGACATTGCTTTTTATGTTTTCACTGAAAGGACTGAAAGTAATTTATTAGGTTTTATGTTAACTTTTGTTTATATTTAATTTATTATGGGATTTTAGGCGATTTATAAATGTTTTCTGGGTGTATGATTGTTTTTTTTCTCGTTTTTCTTTTCTTTATATTCTTAGGTTGAAGACTTGCGATTGTTACAGTTGCAAATTTTGTATTAGGGATATTAGCAATCTGATGGTAGTCATTACTTTTGATGTACTTTATTTGCTTAAATGGGAACTTTTAGAATGAGAAGGTTCATTCTCACTATCGTTCTTTAGCAGACGCTTGCACGAGCAAACTTATTGGTTACATTGCCTTGGTTTTTTACTAGTTCTCAAGTTTCGTAATATGCAAAGGTACCTGGCAGGGAGGTGTTGAAGAGGAAAGCATCAGATAAATATCTGCAGTGCGGGGGGATTTACCTATGGTTTTTTTTTCCTCGAATATTGCTAAAGCTTTGTTTTGGGAACGTTTTGCAGATTTTATTTCAAATGCATAGATATATGGGGAAGGGCCTTTAAAATCTTTTCTTCGCTTATTTATTATCTTCAAGAAGGGAGCGCCTGGTTAGGAATGGCAGGTCTAGGTGTGCTCTATAGGTTGATTGCATGGCAGAAGACAGCTGAGTATCCTAGGTTATGTTGATTTCCATAATCAAGTAAGTTTTGTAATAAATGTGGATATTACTTTTATTGCCAACGGCATTTTCACTGAGTGTCATCTTTTACAAGCTTTCGTAAAACATGAGTAAATTAACGTACCAACTTCCAGACAGCTTGCACCACAGAACCATCTTTTATAGGATTTTCTGTTTTACATCTGCCCTTTGTCCTTACATCATGGCGTTACCTTCGCCTACCTGCCTTCCTTTTACTCTTTCTCTCTCTCTCTCTCTCTCTCTCTCTCTCTCTCTCTCTCTCTCTCTCTCTCATAAGAGAACAAGAGCACGCGTTTGATTATACCTCTGGCATGATGTTAGGGCAAGTTGACCACTCTAGAGTAGACCCATTACCATTTGTTTAGGAACTTATGTTAATTAAGCTGGAGCTCGGATATTGAGGGAAATACTTTTACACTTTGGCGTGCTGGTCCCTCTCTTAGACACCTTGGTCCACCCCAGGGAGGTCCACCCCGACCCCTTCTTCTCCTCGCCACTGGGTAAGGGGTCCTCCCTCCTTCCCATTGTCTTGTGGATAATCCCTACACTCCGTGCGACTGAAATTCTCTTCCAGAATTTCAGAGCTTTCAGGATTCTGGAAGTTTCATACTCTGTCGCTAAAGACTCGGTTTTTATTACCTCGAGGTTTCTTTGCGTTACTGCAGGCACTCATTCAGCGGTAGATTCCATATTTTCTTTCTCGCCTTGACGATCTTCAGCGAGATGATGATCTAATAAGCCAAACGATATCAGGTAATTTCTTGTGAATCATAAAGTTTTCTAAGCACCCATAACCCCACGAGAATGTTCTTCATTAGGACATTCTTTGTGTGTGCGTACATGTGCGTGGGTGTATGCTTGTATATATTTATAAGCGTGGTCTACGTAACCCCAGGCGGATGAGAGAGGTTGTACGCCTTTTCAAGCAGACCCCTCAAGGTAACATTAATACAAGGCTGTATGATTACCATGATGTATCTGTTGGAATTAATGTTAATGATGTATTAGCGAGCTTTGACAAGGCCAGAGAAAGAGGAGGACATCCTCGTCTCTTCATTAGTAGGCGGGAGGCCCTGAGGGAAATACTTTGTCTCGAACAGGGAAACTTTTAAGAGAGCGAATTTCCGCCTTCGTAGGATCAACATTTAATGATGTGTAACGGATTGAAGCATCATTTGTAGTGTCATATTCGAGTGGCCGAAAACCTGCTTTCTCAAATGAAAACAGCTCATGGGGAATGAGTATTCAAATGTAGGTTTAAAGGAAAATTAGGGATTGATCCGAACTAAAAACCCCTTGAACGAAGAAGTATGCAAAGTCAAATGTAAAAATTTTCTTTAGAAATAAATTTAGATGTCAGGCACAATTCAGTCGAGTTAAATGCTTTAATAACAGATGTGCGAAACTTATGTTCTGATGTCAATATTGAAATATTTTAATTGAAATATTAAAAGAACTAAAATCATCAATTACAAAAGTTTGTTTGAAACCTGCAGCGATCTCTGTAAGTAAACATAAAGAGACCCCCTCTCTCTCTCTCTCTCTCTCTCTCTCTCTCTCTCTCTCTCTCTCTCTCTCTCTCTCTCTCTTACAACGTACCCTCTACAATTATCTGTCAAAACCATACCCGTCTGTCTCGAATAACTTCTATTCATCTCTCCGGCTCCTTTATCCAAGCTATTATCCAAAGAAAAGAACTCAGTGATCAGAAAATTTTGAGCAAAAGATGTTCTCTTAGAGGATTCTCTTCTTTATGAAGATGAACTGCGGAAAAAAAGGGGGTAGGGTGAGGGAGAGTGCCCCATTTTGGGGACGATGAACGCTAAAGATGTGGGTACTGGAAGATGTCTTCGGCGATGGGGAGGAGTTCGAGTGGAAGGGGGTGGGTGGAAGTTTACATGACAGAGAAATAACAGGGATTTTTCTTTTTCATGATTACTTTGAAAAAAACTCTCGTTAGGGGTTTGCCAAGGCGTTTTGTGTAGCAGGTCTTCCCTTAAAGACTACAGTTTAGACGCAAGGTAATGATAGATTTTTGTGTAGTTTCAAAATATAACATTCGATATGCATAAGAACAGCTGAGAATCATCGTACAAGTCTGGTGAAAATCAGTAAATAACGCTGTCCTAACGTAACCTAATCAAAATATATAACAGGTGTTCCGAAGCATTATATTTTCTGTTTTATTGCAAGTAATTTCACTTTCTCATATCAGTTTATTTTAGCTTTAACGCTTTCCTTTTTACTTTTACTAATATATCATTAGCTCTCCTTTATTCTCAGAATTTAGTTTCATAAGCATTTGGAATGTTATTGGTAAACACACACTCACACATGTATATATATAAGTGTGTATGTATATATATATTTGTATATGTATATATATATATATATATATATATATATATATATATATATATATATATACACATGTATATATGTATATATATAGACATATACATATATATATATATATATATATATATATATATATATATATATATATATATATATATATATATAGTGTGTGTGAGAGAGAGAGAGAGAGATTAGTGTTTTAGGAATAATTTTGTTCAGTTGAGGATGTCACATGGGTAAAAATGAATGCCGGAATATTATATGACGTGCAATTCCCGTAATGAAATAAATTTTTTTTGAGTCCCAAAAAAGTTATACTTTGAATTTCTTCAAACTACTAAATTAATTTTACTCAAAAGTGTTTTGAATCTATAGTATATGCATTACGTCCTGAGAATCACGCTGGAACCTTCAGTTACTTTCACATGTTTAAAAGGAAAAATGCTTAATTGGCCCTAGCTATACCTGATACTTAAGTGTTAATGTACATGAATTTGCACATGTATTTGCTCACGTTTTGAAAAAAAAATTTGGTATAACTATTCTGTTTTGAATACTCTGGTAAATTCAAAAGAAGTAACGACTGCGTGCGCAAAACGGTTCCTTGTTAGTTGTTTGCCATCTAGTAAAAATGCCAAAATAAAACCAATAGTCCTTTATCAAACATCTTTCATATGTAACAGAGTTTTGTGTTTTCAGTGACGGTGAGTCTGACTCTTGGAGACTTTCTTTCAGAGTTTTTGCTCCCACGGTGCTGGAAATATGTTCATCTATTCTGGATGCCGGAGGATACACAGGATCACTATCTTCTAGATCAGTGGTTCTCAACCTTTTTGGCCCATTCACTCATTCATCATATGCCATTCCTCCACCCCCCCCCTTCCAAAATTGTCTGCCTCAAAAGATACATTCCAAATAATATGTGACAAATTGCTAACACAAAGACACAAGCTAGCGGAGAGAAAGCCCAGCGTGGCCTGTCAGTAGTGCGGACCGATGCACACTGTGTTTTGTGTGGGCCTAGAGCCAGTTTGAGCCTGAAACTCTGAAATTCCCCCTTAGTTGAGAACCACTGTTTTAGACAGTATTACCCAGCTAGGGTAATGGTGCCCTTAGACCATAGCAGGAAAATATATTGCTCGGAATCTTCCATGAACAATATTTCAATTAGAAACTCTCGCTCCTACCCATAATGTCTATGGCGTTCCAGTTCGTGCACGCTACTCCTGCAACGGCACCTAAGTACCCATAATCCGCAGAGGCGCCACAGAATCATGATGACCATTACCAGAAATCTTTGATTCCCTTGACTCTCTTACTCAACAGTCACCTTGGCAGTGTTACGGACGTTGATGATCGCAAGCTTAATAGAGGCTGTTATGCGGTTTGAAAGTGCCGTTCTACTTCCCCAGTTTCTCAAAATCTGGTTTTTTACGCATATATTTGTGATAATTTCTGACTTATCTATTCTTTGTATTTTCATCTTCATTTATCGGTATATCGTTTCACTCTGTTCTTTTCACACATGGGAATTCTGTTATGTTGAAAATTCCTTGCTAAATGAATTGCAATCTTCCGTGTTCCATACAAATGTGTGTCCATTTGAATAATAATAATTAGATCGTAACAGTCACCCCGTCCTGGGAATTGAACCGCTGACTGGTAAAGCACAAAGCCAACATTGTATTAACTCAACCAAATTGGGAATGAAACCTAGAGCGAAATACCTTGCTTTTTATAGCTCATGTATTTCACTTGTTGGCAGTTCAAATCTTCAAAGAAATGTCCACTGTTAGCAAATAATTTCTGGCGAAATGACTTGCTTATATTGTGTAAATCACCTCAGAGCCCCCAGTTGAGGAGGAAGATAAATGTGGTCTCTCTCTGCTGGTAGTGCTGGGAGGGAGTCCAACCATATTATGTCCGCTGTGATTCCAAGGATTCATGGCAGCAGATCTGATTCCTCTTTTTTGTGGCCGCTTGATAGCGCTGGCCCGGTATTTCACACGTCGACGCTTCAAATACCCAAGATTATTGTTAGCAATAATAACGCAGGTATTCGGGTACTGTCTCCTTTTTATATTTTTGCCTGTAAACATTGCTGATGATATGTCTATAATATTTCAACACTAATATTTGAAAGTCTAAATAAAGCTAGGTTTAGTTATTCTCTCTCTCTCTCTCTCTCTCTCTCTCTCTCTCTCTCTCTCTCTCTCTCTCTCAGGCACGCATTTTCAAATCGTCTATTATGGTGATGTAACGCGGAATGTAAATAAAAAAGAAGAGAAGAAGGCTATAAAAAAGACAAGCCCTCTTTCCCCAGGTAGGTAGTTTGGAGGAGTTAAAACAAGTGCGGTGAATACTTAAGAGAAAACTTACAGCCATCTGACCACCCTCGTATAACGACCAGTTAGACCATTAAAATGAAGTAAAATGCGCCCTCCCAAGAGGATACGAGCCACAACCATGGATCGTTATAATACACTCACTCAGTAACAAACTTTTGCAATGTATTTATCCCCGTTGTCGATGAGGATGGAGAATGGTAACAGTGTTTGGTTCCCTGTTCTTGACCTTGGATATCAGTGGTTGTCATCAGTTTTGTGTACCTTTTCTCTTCAATACTGAATCATTTGTGATATTTATTAGCAGCAAACAGTGATAAATTTCCTCGTTGGATGCTTGCGAAGAGTATGATGCTTAGAGTGAAATTTGTCCTTGCTAAGATGCCTCCTCATTTTGACATTTCCTTGTATATTGTTCTCCTTATAACTCATCTTGTCATATGGCGTCACTCTTCTTTTAAAATCATAACAATGTTCTTGTCTTTATTATTGTTTTTTAACTGAATTACTACTTTTGAGTTCTTGGTTTTGTTGATATATATATATATATATATATATATATATATATATATATATATATATATATATATATATATATATATATATATATATATATATATTGTGTGTGTGTGTGTGTGTGGATGCTGATCTGTCTATTAGGAGGCAGTACGCTATTGTTTGTATATTTCACTGTACATTTGTTGCTTATATGTAAAATAGCTGGAAAAGATAAAAAAACATGTGGATTATTAGTGAGGACTGAAGTGGTTTGGCCATGGAAAAATGAATAATAGGTAATGTGCATCTCAGTTATATTTCCAGTAATATGAGGCGTTAGAAAGGACCTCGTATATGAATGGGTTATTCTGTGTAGCAAACTCAACATATTTCTAATGAAGACTATTATTAATGTTATAGAAAATGGTGTAATTTTTTCTGTAATTATTAATCTTTCTAAAGGGATTTTTTTTCTTACTGTACTGAGAACGCGGAGGCATTTGGAGAGGGAGGCAATATCGATGGGAAATTTGCATTGGGAGAAATAATGATAAATTTGTATCATGTCTGAAACCGACAACCGTCCTCTTTGTATTATAATATTACGATTATTGGGATTCACGGCCTGAAAAGTTCAACTCATTACCAAAGGGGAGATAAAACATGGTTGACAGAAGAAATTCAAACAGCACCTCTGGAAAATTGAATGTTCCTCAAGACTTCGAAGGCATGATTGGTGGTCAGAATAGCTCATTAGAGGCGTGATTGGTGGTCAAATGAAGGATTTTGGACCCTGCATACGAAATGAGCTCCCGTTGTGCCCTCGCGCCGCCCTTTACTAGTCGACTGCTGCTAACTTGCTGACGGACGGAAGGAGCTGCTACTGACGGGGACGAAAACATCGGTGGGTCTGTTCTAGTACCTGTTCGTCCCTCGTCTTCTCCGTCTACTTGTGTGGTCGAGATGTTTCGTTCACTCCTTCCCTTTTGAGGTGAATTTTCATCTTAATTGTTTGTTTGGGTTGGGGACCTTTCATCAAGGTTGGGCCTTTTCATTTTTTCTGTGAAGCTGTAAATTGAATTTTTACTCCAATTTCTTTTTAAGATTTCTCGTTCATTGAAATCGGGGACTCAGTTTTGTTGTTGTAAGTTACGTGCTTTAGCATGATCTGTATTAATGAAATAATCTGTAGTTACTGAATGAAGTGTTCATGGTATAGAGTATTGAGTAAGCGCATGATTGCATGTCCGCATGGCCTTTGATATCCTGTCCTGGAAAATCAAGTTTAGAAATAGCATTGGCGCACGAGGAAGTGCTCTTTAGTGTTTACTAAGCACACGCACTAGAGTATACACACACAAACACTCACACACACATACATTATTCTTTACTTCCTCGCACGTTTTTGAAACACTTATCACTACAAGCCTTTTATCCAAGACAAGAATATATATATATAATATATATATATATATATATATATATATATATATATATATATATATATATATATATATATATATATGTGTGTGTGTGTGTGTGTGTGTGTGTGTGTGTGTGTAATATATGCATGTATATGTGAGTGTATGTGTGTGTATACTCAAGTCTGTGTGCTTCATAAACACTACAGAGCACTTCCTTTTACGCCAATGCTATTTATAATTTTGTATATATTATATATATACTGTACCTGCAATTCAGGCAATTCAGGAGACGTCAGGAGCAACAGAGAGAGCAGGAATGAACGACTCTGCTCCCTCTCTGAAATATTTGGAGACCTATATATATATATATATATATACTGTGTGTATATATATATATATATATATATATATATATATATATATATATATATATATTTATGTATATATATATTTATTTATAATATATATGTATGTACATATATATTATAAATTTCTGACTCACATCAGGATCGATCCCAGGTCTTTCAATTGAAAGACAAGACCGTAGGTACAGTGATACTTAGGTTCCAACTTCTTTTATGACTTGTATGGCTTGGCTGGCAGCGGTTTTATCTTTCAGTTGAAAGACCTGGGATCGATTCTGATGTGTCAGAAATTTATTTCTGTTCCACACGTGATTGTGTGTTGATTATTTTACACACACACACACACACACACACACACATATATATATATATATATATATATATATATATATATATATATATATATATATATATACGAGTATATATATATATTATATATGTTTATATATATATATATGTATATATACATATGTATGTATGTATGTATGTATGTATGTATGTATGTATGTATGTATGTATGTATATATTCGTCACTCACCCCATTGCCTATTTTTACACAAGCTTCAGTTTCATTGTAAAAGTCTCTTAATACTTAGGTACAGCACATCTTCAACAAATTCCACCGTCAGTGTAGGGCCATGATTGCCACATGCTGCCTTTTCTCTTTTACCTCAAGAATTTCGCCCAACTGTTTCATAAGAAACCTTTGCTCCGCTCACCTCTCTTCCCAAATCGAGTGTCATGTTTTCTTTCATCTGTTTCTCTATTCCATTTGCTAGGAATCTTACTCATGATATAATATAGATGGATACGTAAACTGATATACAGTCCATATACAAATATTACCCTACTTCTTACCTATTAAATGGGGTGGGTTTAGAATGTGTTTGTATTCTAGTTTTTTTCATTAATTGCCTGTTGAGGTGGCTAACCTTTGCTGCGACCCTTCACAGTCGAAATGTTCAAAGCTGAAGCCACTGGGCCGAGATTACATATGACCCTGCTCGTTATCAGACTGGACCATAAACTCTCCACTCCTGAGCACACATAAACATTATATAATGCATATATATATATATACATATATATATATATATATATATATATATATATATATATATATATATGTGTGTGTGTGTGTGTGTGTGTGTGTGTGTGTGTGTGTGTGTGTGTGTGTATATATATGTATTATATGACTGTGAAAAAAAAAAAAATATATATATATATATATATATATATATATATATATATATATATATATATATATATATATATAATATACATGCTATGTGACATGAATCTGTGTGAGTATTTTGGAGAGGAAAACAAATTTTTTCTCAAAATACTCACACATATTCATGTCACATACTATGTGACATAAATGTGTGTGAGTATTTTGGAGAGGAAAAGATACTGTACTTGAGGAAATAAGTGTGAAGAAACAGGTTATTGGACAACCGGAAATAGGGTTAAAATATGCTAGCAGAGCGGGATAGTAATCAGAAGAGAGTGTAGCCCGATATCGAGAAAGTGAGTTTTAAGAGCAGTTGATCGCGGATTATAGAAGAGAGACACTTAGGAATAATTCAAAAGTGGATGAGGCTCATTCAAATAAAACTATACTTATGGAAGTAACTATTGCATTTATAAAGAGAATAATTATTCAGCAGTTGAATAATACTAAGTGGTGTTAATGGGATTTCAAGTACTATGTTGTTATAGTGTGGTTGAGTGGATTACCAGAGTGTGTAAGGTTTGTCTGAGGAAGGAAAAACTTGCTAGGAATGAGCGAAAAGTAAAACCGTTTCCTTGAAGAAAGGGAAAAGGTTACATGGTTGAAAGAAAGAATTACAGAAGAACAGCTTTTTTAAGTATATCTGAAAGAGGGTATGTAGGATTTTGTGAAAGTAAGACAGGTAATTAAAATATTAACTTGGGAAGAGCAGAGGGGTATTAAGTAAAGTATAGAGGCGTGTGGTTCAAGTGTTTATGAACAAAATCTAAGACATTTAAGAATAAAGCAAAAACCTTTCTGCAATATACATTGTCCTGTAACAGAAATAATAGATGTTAGGCGAAGGTTGATAAGAATGGAAGGTATAAGGTAATTTGCTGAGAGCAATTAAAATTTTTATGATGAAAATGAAGGTCATTAGGCTTGATAGTGACAGAGTCGATGTAAAATTAAGAGATAAGAGGGTTGTCTTCATGGCTGTTGAATACCCGGTTAAATGGAGTAATGTGTGAAGTTAGAGATATGAAAGTTTCCAAGTTGTGGGAACAAGAGGATCGCAGATGAAAAATGGAGTGGCTCTTGTTGGCTGATGTTATAGTATTTGCTGATAAGTCAAGAGGAAGAGTTGGAAAGTAATTATAAGACTAGAGAGCAGAAGAAGAAAAGGAAATGTTGGTAAAACGGTAACTGTCACCTAAGAAGATGGGAAATGGGTGGCAGTAAGAATGTAGGCGGTTGTCCTTGCTATCATCATTCGTGTAAGTGATAGCAGGATGGTTACAGAACTGGCGAAACAAGGAAGCGGTGAGGAGCAATTATAGATGCCAGTGTTGGGCTGTATAAAGGACCTGTTAAGCTACCTGCCTTACAAGAAAGTAAAAGTTGTATGTTGAGTGCAAGCGAGATGAAAATGGTAGATATTGTTGGGTGAAGTGTTTGCGCAATCCATGTAAGTTAAGAAAAATTAAAAAAGTAAAAAATGCAGAGTTACAATGATGGAATATAAATTTTACCGGACACTAAAAGTTTTCAGACACCAAAAGCTGGAAGAAGGGGTCAGGTTTTACTGTCAGAACAAAACGCAACTTCAAACTACTCAGGCTAATCCATGTAGTCAGGGAAGGATGAAAGTTACCGGTGAACTGGAATGGCCATAAAAAATCAAAGCTAGTGCTAAAAGAACGAGGTCTAAAGACGACCCATATATAAAACTAACTCACAATATAGTAAATCAACCCACATTTAAAAAATGAAATTGATATTAAAAAAAAAGAGTTATAGTGTTTCTAGGTTGGATGGTTAGATGAAGAGAATGGAGGGCGGTAGGTTGGTGAAGTATGCTCAAATCGGAAATTTTGGGATGGAAGAGAGAAAACGATGGAAGATAAGGTATTGTATTCATAGAAGTCGAGATCTCGCGCAAGAAACAGGTGTATGGGGATCATACGTTTCAGTTATTTAAGGGGCGAGAATTTGGTATGTGTATATATATATATATATATATATATATATATATATATATATATATATATATATATATATATATATATATATATATATATATATATAGATAGATAGATAGATAGATAGATAGATAGATAGATAGATAGATAGATAGATAGATAGATAGACAGATAGATGTGTATACCATAAATATATTTACGAAGAAATTATTTTTCACTGAAAATAGTACAGTTTTATACTTCAAATATATTAAGTTTTTATTGTCAGTATACAATTATTTCAGGGTATATTGATCGTGTGCCGGAAATCTCATATCCATAATTCTTTCGTTTTTCTTTCTCTTGTGCTTAGGAAAAGATACTGATTTATGCCATTGAAACTTAATGAAGGGGAACTACTTTTGCTCTTCCCACTATTCACGTTTTTACTACTATAATTACCACTTCTTTGGTGTCTGTTCTACTTTGGTACTTTTAACTCCATTGGCATCGTTCCTTCAACGACTGCTGGAATCATCAGTTGTTGTTGCCGCTGGTAATAATAAATGAATAAGTAAAGTATCTTCTACTCTTTTGCAGCTTTTCTTTTAAAGATGAATATGACATCGGAGGTGGGCTTTTCCAGTCAAGCAATTTCTAATGACTCCTCGAGTAGTGTTTTCAATTTGGCTTTTTGCTTCGCTACATAAAAGTTTTAGCTCCTTATCTATTACTTCCTCCTCTTCATGAAGTTTCTTTTGAATTAAAACAGTATTGATAGTAATTGTAGTGGACGATTTATAGCTCTATTATTCTTGGAAAATTCCTTTCTCGTAGTAAATAGGAGATTATAGCTTGATGTTACAAATCATATCTGAATATGTAACGAAAACTTTCAAGCTTTTATTTGGTATTCAATATTTCTACTGTAAATTGCCTTTCCAGTGATATATAGTTTTATTTTACTTAAATCAGCTGTTGTGCATTAAAACGAGAGAAAAATATAGTGGAAATATTTTTTGTTTCCTGAAGAGAACTCGCAGTGTGATAAATTCCTTTCATCTATCTGAGGAAAGTTAGTTTTCATGCCATGGTGCTCACTTTGATATCACTTTAAAGCTGAATTGTCGTCATTTTTCACAGTATGTTTGAAGAGCATAATAACAAAATGTAAGGTCAAAAGGACTAGTCGAAATAGCTAAAATAAAGAAATGATGTGCTTTATTGTAAAACAATATTCGGCAATAATAAGGGAGAAAAGTGATATAATTTTTTTGGCCAGATGCTAAAATACGATACGTTACCTTTCCAAGAGTTTCATAGTAGCTTGTTAATTATACCCCCATTGTGCATTTTGACGGATTAGGCACACTGTTTCATTACACTTACAATTAGTTCATGTATTACATAAGCGGCTGTTTTCATTTATAGCAGGGGGGGGACAAGGTATAGGGAATATCTTAACGTTGCCCGTTTTTTTACCTAAATTTGTCAGCATCTAGGAATAAGCAATATGCATTAAGTACATAATATAATATATTATATTATATTATTTAGAATTTGCCGTCAAATCTTTTTTTGGCATACTATGCAATATATATATACAATATATATATATATATATATATATATATATATATATATATATATATATATATATATATATATATATATATATATATATATATATATATATATAATGTAATGTTCATGTAACCCTAGCGGTTGTTGAATTTCACAGTATAATATTAGAATTAAGATGAAAAAGGATTTTTATTTTACAAGAGTGGTGAACTAAATTGATAACGGAGTAGGTGATTAAGCATTTTGAGAGGAATATCATTTCATAGTTAAATATGTTTTGTTGCTGAAACTCTCTCTCTCTCTCTCTCTCTCTCTCTCTCTCTCTCTCTCTCTCTCTCTCTCTCTCTCTTACACAGCGATTACTTGAAAAAATTAATTATTAGAGTAGATTAGAATTTAAAAATAACCTATTCTTTCTGTCTTTTTGGAAAGAAAAAAGGGGATAATATATGTATATATATACATATATATGTGTGTATATATACAGGTTAATATATATCAATTTTGTAATCTGCAATATTTTGCGTCGTAACATGCTTGGTGGATCGTTAAATGAAATCGCATTTCCTAGTGTTTGGAAATTAAACGTTGAAATGAAAAATTTATTGGGTAATAAAATCATAAATTCATTTATTTGCCGGTAATTTTGTGCAAGGGAAGCAAGGGAACCAAAGCTGTAATACGCTCCCGTTCATTGTAGTAAAACGAAATCATATTTAGTTATTTTCTCATAAAACGTGAATATCAAAGGTAAAAGAAGGGCCTCTGATTTTATTCTTATTCATGTTATATCACACACACACACACACACACATATATTTATATATAAATATATATATATATATATATATATATATATATATATATATATATATATATATATATATATATATATATATATATATATATATATATATATATATATATATATATATGTGTGTGTGTGTGTGTGTGTTGTATATATATATATATATATATATATATATATATATATATATATATATATATATATATATATATATATATATATATATATAATATACACACACACACACACATATATATATATATATATATACTGTATATATATATATATATATATATACTGTATATATATATATATATATATATATATATATAATAGATACATAAGTTGAAGCAATGCGTGTTCGCGTGGTTGGTAGCTAATTTTGAAAGTCATTTACAAATCTCTATCTCTCTCTCTCTCTCTCTCTCTCTCTCTCTCTCTCTCTCTCTCTCTCTCTGATTTTCTTAAATATATTACATCAGGTATATATTTAAAGATGCGATAACAAAATATTTTGCTTCTCATTTATTCTAATCATATATATATATATATATATATATATATATATATATATATATATATATATATATATATATATATATATATATATACACACATATATACACACACGCACAATTCCTCGTTTGTCTTGCTGGATCAGCTACGTTTTCTGCCTGTCCTCCTCCTGAGGCGGTTTGGAAGAGAGGAAACAACGCAATCAAGCAAACTACTCACATCATAAGGTAGCCCTAACCAAACTTACACAGGTAAACACAAATGACGGGACAAATACCGAAGATATACCCTATGCCTTCATGTAATACCCCCGCCCGTTCCTACCCATCTCCCCTCCTGCACACCATACCAAGCTATCGCCACCACCACTGGCTACCACACTAATGCCAACATCACCACCCTGTGTTTTCTTTGCTTTTGCCTTCTGACGTGGAAAAGAGACTTCGTAACGGTTACTCCCCGGCGGCCCCCTCCCCTCCCCGCCCATACCAAGCCATACATGCTATCCTCGTCCTCTTTCCCTGCATCTCCGACGGAGCTTCCTCTCACTCACTACGTCCTCCGAAACACTCCCCAGTTTGATCTTCATTTGTTCATTCTGATTGTAAAGGAAAATGGAAATCAGAAATTAAGTTTGATTAATTTTGAAGTAATAAGTGCACTTTGTGGTTGTTTGTAATTTTGTGAATTGTTTGCTAATACTCTCTCTCTCTCTCTCTCTCTCTCTCTCTCTCTCTCTCTCTCTCTCTCTCTCTCCTGTTGCCAATTGCATAGGCTACTAAAAGCTGAAAACGTTAGTTGATGGGCTTATCTTTTATGCTTAATTCCATATTAACAAACTTTCCGTTAAATATTTTGTGTACAACTTAACCGTTCTGTCTTTTTTAATTCGTGATTATTGTCAGACCTAAAGACGAAACGATCTGTAAATTGCAATTCTGCATATTATGGAAATTCTGGCTTTAAACCACCAGGCCACCGTTTCATTGTACAGAAGGCTAATTTAGTAAGCGATTTCGCCAAAGGATAATTGAAAACAGGTGCACCTTGATAGCGATTAATATTATTATAATCAAGATTATCAATACTGAATATGTTCTTCCAGCTGTTGAAATGGTTATCGTTGTCATCAGATTTCCCCAATTCCAAATGTTATAAATTTTTTACTTTATGTTTCCTTCATCACTTTCAATTTGAGTTTATTCATTTTGCTGAACGCCAAAACTCTTGAATGATTTTAGAAATGGGTTCTTTAATCTAGAATGTTTTTTTTTTTAGTTAAAATATACCTTGAAAGGTCGTGAAAACAATTCACCTGTTTAATACAAATCGTAGATTCTGTGTTTCAGTTTCACGAAATAAGTCTGCTAGTATGAAATCTTACGGGCTTTTTCCAGTGCTAAACTTGGGTGCCAGTAATCCTTACAGACATTTGTAGTAGACCTCACCGTCAGGAATACCAGGATGCCCTTTTCAAGTTATAAGCACCACAAAAAAATTTCTGGTCGTTATATGATAACCTAAATGGCAAAAAGGCCTTAAAATTCTCTACCCAGCGGAAAGGGAAAAAATTTTTAGTTTAGATTTGAAGAACCTGAAATAATTCATCCTTAACGTGGTTTGCACCAAAGATCAATTGTGAAACTATCCTAAAGGAATCTTGAGGCAGACCGTAACAATATGTAAAAATCATCATTGAGAAAATGTCTGCTGACTCTCAAAAAGGAATTGCAATACAAATTTCTTAAAATTGTTCTGGGCAACCTGTAACGTGAGTTTTCTTTACATCTCAAGTAAGAAAACAGAAATCTTTAAAAACTTTTGAAGTACAATTCCACGTAGACGTCTTAAACTAAACTTCGTCTTGAATTGTCATTAAATCCTGAAAGAGTAAACATTATGATTGGAGTTCATTAAATCTACTTGAAATGTACTTGACCATGAGCCAGCCGTAAAGTATCTTAGAGCAATCTGCAACTCACAGAAATGCAAAGTATTTTTGAAGTCTTTGGAAGTCAGCCACAGGAGAAACAATAAAATTGTTTGGCATAATCTCCAGCATTTAGAATCATCTTTACCTTTTGAAGTGAATTTCATCATGGAATCCTAAAGCTTTATGAGACAAACTGCGATGGTAAGGTCTTCTTTTTCAAATAAACAGCTGCTTTTATGGAGAAACTCTGACTTCAAAAATCTCGAAAAGTCTCCTAGAAAATAGCAAACCCAGAAATGCGAGTGATTTTTACGTTCAGAATCAACTGGTATGTCCTGTCTTTAATAGTTATTTCTTTTTAGCAAACTGTGAACATAATGATCATATAGTTTTAGAGAAGCAATGTTGCACAAAGTAACTTGTCTTCTTTTGTGAAACATTACAATTTTTTGTATAAATGATGCTGTGAAATAACACTTTGGTGCTGATGAACTTTATCAAAGGCTTTTTTATCCTTTGTATAAAGAATATATTTTAAAAATTTCAACAACTAAATAATAATCAAATTAGCTACTTTACATATACAGTAACTTTATTATTTACACGATATATGTTCTTGTCTTATGTCTCTTCACTAAAACAAATGTATAATTCCTTTCATAAAACATGCCTTAAATTTTATTTGGTAAACTATGCTTTGCATATCAGTACCATAGAGGTTATGATTACGGTTCCATTGGTTTATTTTCCATAAGGCAGCCAAAGTTACTAACATGAGAATAAAAAAGTTCGTGATGTAAATTTGGTGAATAATTTAGTAAAGAAAAACTTTTCAAGTTATAGCTGAAACTAGAAGGTTAGAGACTTGTCAAGCCAGGTTTGTTGTGATTTGCGAGGTTCCTGGTTCGATCCCGGCTTGTCGCCCGCTGGTTGATTCAGCTGCGGATGGGTCCCAGCGTCAGCTTTGGTCAAGGAAAAAGTATGAGGTTAGCAACTTCACCCCTAGAGGCCTGGTGAGAATCGAAAGACTTTACCCCTCTAGGCCTAGCCAACCTCCTGAGGCTGTAGTAGAGCAACGTTGTTCTCACATAAGCTGCGGAAAGCTTGATATTCTTATCCGGAGCTTTTCTGATATGGTTTTCACCACCAGAACATGGGGATTCCATACCCCTCTCTTGTTTTTCGAATTGTGAGGTGTTGTGTTGTTTTCAAAGTATGTTTGTCAATACCTAGTGGGGCGAGGTCATTGGCAAAACTTTTGCTGCCAGAACGGGTGTGATACGAATAAGTTTTACATATCCCTTTGCTTATTGCGATGTAAGATGTGAGCTTGTTTTGGTTGGGGTAGTTGTTGATTTCAGAATGTTGAAGAAATTTCAAAGCTTTGTGACCTTGCAGCAGGAATTCGCTTGTACTGATGTGACCCGGTGTTGTCCGGTCCCTTGACACAGGTGTCGTATGCTGTAGCCCTCCACTTACTGCTGTAGTTTTAGTTATTGCGGACTCGTTTCCCTTCTCTCTGTCACCTTATACTCTGCTGATGCATAAATAAGCTAGAACTCTTAAATATCCAGGGTTATCACTTCAGTCACTTTCCAAATATTAAAAAAGTTTTTAAATATGGACAGAACTTTTTTTTATTTCATATGCTTTTTATTTTGTGTGAAATGTTGTTGGAACGTAGATTTTCGACTGACCAGCAAGAAAGTTTCTCCAGTTTTAAGAAATTTTCTTCATCTCTTTCTTGATATATAGTTATAAGGCATGAAGTGTGCGGTTTATTGTGTATCTATATTTGTATGAACGATCTGGTAATTGCAAAGTTAGCAATCCATTATAACCCATGGTTAACAAAATATTATCCTGTTGCACTTGTTACGCATGGATGGGTTTCCAATTTCTTTCTGAAGGAAATTTTGTCATATTGTAAACCCAAATCTCGATAATAACCATCTGTTTTGCCAGTATCTGATTTTTTTACATGCCTGAAGCTCATATACTTTTTAAATAAAAGCAGCAGTCCATGAAGTGTTTTGCAAGAGGAAATAGAAATTACTTGACAGAGAGTCTGCATCCCGCGCCTCGCGCGTCCCCTGATAGAGGTCCGAGTTCAAGAAATGGAGGGAAGAAAAAGAACACAAAGCAAACAAACAAAATGATCGGAAATATTTTCCCGTAAACATACCAAAGTGTGTTGGTCTTCGAAGAATCTCGAGTTATTGCGGGCCGGAGGGTCCACTGCTCTACATGAAGACCCAGGGCCCCCAGTGGCCCCCTTCCCCACCCGAGGCGTCCTTTGTGGGACATTTTTGAGGGCGTAGTGACGCTGCTCCTACGTCTAACAAGCATACCAACGGCCTTACTATCGGCGACTCATCGAGGACATCGTTAAGGCAGCTGAAATTTCTTCCCCCTGACGAAAAGGAAGCCGTCTCCTTTCGATGACTACTGTTGGAATGAAAGGAAACTATACATACATGCAAACACACACACGCACGCACACACACATATATACATACATATAATGTTTATATATGTATGTATATATATGCATATATATGTGTGTGATTTATTTATTTATTTTTGTTTGGTTAACATTATAATGAAAATGGAGAGAGATGAGAGAAAAGTTTATTACTTGAATCCCTCTCCTATAGGAGATTAAATGTAAGCTACCTTGCTCTAAAAATTCGTCGAAAGGTTTTTGGGGCCTTTCATCATAGGAGATGAAAGCTCTGATTAACTGAAAGCGTGACAATTTGAACTCTAATGAAATTAAAGCAAAATCTCTTTGACAACTCTCCTGGATGAAGGTCACTATAATCTTTTAGCTGTTATTGTTGTGGGCAAACATTTTTCATGACACCAAAGAGAAGGCAGTGACCTTGCTCAAACAGCCCACGCGTGGTGAAACGCTGCTGAAAGTAAGCAGAAAATGAGCGTTAGATGTGCGTTTATAAGAAGAGACTTAGCCTGTGTTATAAATACATAGCAGCTCCTCGTTGGGCGAGTGGGTTCCATTCTCAGCTAGTAGCACTCTGCTGGCCGCGAGTTCGAATCTCCGACCGGCCAATGAAGAATAAGAGGAATTTATTTCTGGTGAAAGAAATTCATTTCTCGCTATAATGTGGTTCGGATTCCACAATAAGCTGTAGGTTCCGTTGCTAGGTAACCAGTTGGTTCTTAGCCACGTAAAATAAATTTAAACCTTCAGGCCAGCCCTAGGAGAGCTGTTAATCAGCTCAGTGGTCTGGTTAAACTAAGGTATACTTAACTTAGCTCAGACGGAACGTGGCATTCTGCGATAGCGCTATATCCTCCGGCAAGCTTTCAGGTAGTCGCGTTCGTGAGACGACCATGAAGACATACAACTTTGTTACATAACCACTAAGTATTTTTGAACATAGTTCATATTCATTTGGGGTGTCTTGTAGCTTTTGATATACATGTATTCCGAAAAGAACGTTCTTTTCCGGTTTGGGAAAGTTGTCTTTTTTCCCGTCTGGTATTCCCCCTTTTACAAATATATTTATGTTTAAATTATGTAGTTCTCATCACGACCAGTAGTCATTATGAAATAACAAATTATCCGAGTTTAATTAATCTAAGACACTGCCTCTAATTTTCTATATAAAAATAAAACCGTACCATTGATAAATTTCCAGATAGATCATGAATGTGCGTATCTAGGTCCTTTATGTGATGGAAACCGGACCTAAAGCAAAAACTGACTTTTTCATTTGACTTCAAACGCGTATTAAGAATATAACACTGTTACGTTGCTTATAATCTTTCTTCATGCCGGAAATTCCTGTAATCATCTTTTGTATTATAGGTCGCTACTATTCACTCTTGTATTGCAAAACAAAGTCTACTTCTCTGCCATATCGTATTGCCAAGAATATTGTCGTGTATAATTGTGAAATCATCTTGTCCTTTGCATTATTTTTGTCGAATTGTTATAACAGTCAAGCAAAGTCTTTATGATGTATTCTATATCAATCGTAACTCGTGTTACTCATGAATGTGCCTTCAAGCATGTCCTTACCGCATTCTTAAGCATTTTGATCTTGTTTTTAAACGGACTGTCATATGGAATTTAAGTACAATGTTCATTAGAACCGTCCTGTGTACATCTGCGACTGGTAACAGTCCTGTCATCAGTCGTGACTGATCCAAAGATTGCAGTTATTCCATGATGAAAGAGTTGGATACTAACAATAAATATGGTAAGGGAGATACTTCTGTTGTGAGAATACCAGGGATAACAAAATCTTGGGATTTGAATGTACATAGAGACGAAATGCATTTGACTGAATATGCTTAGAGAGAGCAAGCTGGTTGCAATGACAGTGACAGGGGTGGGTGTACGTACAGACTGTTATGGCAGAGTGTTGTGTCTGGTATGACTAAATTGCAGAGCAGGGAAAGAGGTAGGAAGGATGCGAGGACCAGTGAAAGAGCACATAAGTGCTTGTCCGAGGATTTTGGGCTGAAACTGAGTTTATCAAGAGAAAAGTTATGATAGAAAGTTTATATGATCATGGTAAAGAAGAGATGAAGAAAGAAAGAGAAAGTTTTTGGGCGCCCTAGAAGAAAGGGTGGTTTTGCTGGGCGATTCCAATGTAAAGATGGATATTAGAAAGATAGACTTATCAGTAGGTCTTGTGGAAGAGTGTTCTGAAAAGAGTGTATTTTCTGACAATATTTGATTTTCAAACGAAGACTATGTATAAGTTAACCGGGGAGAGGAAACAGTAACGGAAGAGAGTTAGATTATGTATTGTGTTAACAGTGCATGATGATAAAAATAAGAAGTAACAGGGAATTTATCTGATAATGAACTGTTTAAGAAAAAGTACAAGGCAGGTTCAGTAAGTTATAAACGATATAAAAAATGATCCTGAATGTAATCATGAAAATTGGTTAAAAAAAGAGAAAAAAAAGGCTTGTAACCGCATATAAAGAGATATGATCAAACCGGCTGGGAAGTCAAGAAGGTTTCAGGATGAAGCTAATTGAAGAAAGGAGGGTGTTTTTGGATATAGCTGTATAGGAGAAACGCTGAACTTTAAGGTCTGCTGAAGGAAAAGAAAAAAGCTGCTTGTAGCTCAGATACAGGACTAAACTAAAAAATCATGTAGAAATATACAAGATGAAGGTGGAATTCAAAGAAAATGAATAAGATTGATAAACAAAAACTGATGAAATGTCAGGAGCAAAAAGAAAGGTTGAGATACATTTTAGAACAGGCAATACTGGTGGTGGGGTGCTGTTAGATGAGACCAGTTAGAAAAGATGTTAAACCAGAGCAGAGAGGCCGAAATAAAAACCACAGTAAATACTTGATGTCAATCTGCGTTTTTGTGGAAATGACTCTTGAGGCGGGAAGGAGGGTAATAAAAAAGTTGAAGGTAGAAAGGTGTTAGGCACAATTGGGATTACAAAGGAGCAGACAAAGTGATAGGGGAAGAGCAGTGTGGGTTCAGACGGTAAACAGTGTGTTTACCAAGAGACTGGTGTGGAATTATTTGTGTGAAATCTGAAGGTGAAAAGAAAGCGTAATACCAGGGAACCTAATGATGGAAGTGACAGACTTACAATGTGGAACATGTTAAGGATGAATAGTAAAGAAGTATATTTATTAAGAGTGGCTATGATTAAAATGAATGTTGTATTACAATATATAGACAATAGACGTTTTGGGTTTATGCATAATTAGGCGCGAAATAAGGATATGATGTCTCCATGAGTGTTTGCTATTTCATGAAAGAAAGGAGATGCAAGAGCAAGTTTTGGAATAAAAGGCAGTGTTAATGGATCAGGAAGCAGTTGGTGTTTGCAGATAATGCAGTGCTTGTTGGTGACAGGGAAGACAACTTGCCCAGTCTGGAGAAAAACCATAGAAAGGTTTTTCAAGGAGCTTAGATGAAAAGTAAATGCAAACAATAAGGGTTTTAGAGTATTTAGAAGATAGTATAGTGAATTTAGCAAAAAATCTATAAACACAGGTGGTTGTCACATAGGAAAGGGAAAGAGAAGAGGTAAATCAGAGAATAGGTGAAGCAAGGAAGATAGCTGGAGCTATGCAAAGTGTTAGAAAGAGGTGAACAGTATCTGTAGAAGCAAAAGTTGAAATTGCTGATGTGCTTGTTGAGCCCACTTTTCTTTATGAAAGAGCGGTGTCACTGAGTAAGAAGAAATAAAGAGATAACAAAATAGTGATGGGTCGAAGAGGCTGGAAAAGGTTAGCACAAGTAATGAAAAAAATAAATAAGCATTTTCAGTGGTTTGGTCTGGTGGGGACAGTGGTAGACTGCTGGCTGTTGAAAAATGTGTATTACAAGAACGGTTTGGGAAGAACTTAGGTGCAATCTGGCTAGAAGTGGAAGAGGAGCTGTAATAAAAGTACCTTGCTATCCAAAAGTGCAAGATTCGTCAAAGTTGGAGATGAGTGGCACAGTGTGTTCAGAGGTGGCTGACATACTGCATATCAGCCTTTCGTGTCTATGTGAAGTTGCTGATACTTTGCAAGTCTTCTTGATTCAGTTGTTAAAAAGGTTGAACGGTGAACTATTTCAGCCTTCCAGTTTCTCAGCAGATTTTAGGGGAATGTTTGATGGTCCTGCACCCTTTTGCTCGACTCCAGTAGACGTTGGGCTGACTTGTAGGCAAACAGTCCGGAAGCCGCCCATGGGCCTACTAAGTACGAATGAGCACTAACATTCAGTCAAACGCCCACTTTAGTTGAATGCAACATTGAAAGGTGGACTGTGGAGTCGCCAGATCCCTACGCCATATATACAGAGTGTGTATATATATATATATATATATATATATATATATATATATATATATATATATATATATATATATATATATATATATATATATATATATATATATATATATATATATATATATATATATATATATATATATATATATATATATATATATATATATATATATATATATATATATATATATATATATATATATATATATATATATATATAAAGTGGGCGTTTGGCTGAGTGTTAGTGTTCATTCATACTTAGTAGGCCCAAGCTAAATGACAGCTCCTGTATCAAAGACTGGCTTCAGTTTGCACGCGAGCATACTTCACTTTTTTGTTTATTGATTGAAGTATATTGCTGATAACAAGAATCAATAATCGAAATTTATTCATTATAAATCAATTTATCAGTCAGTCACTAAATAAACAAAAAAGTGAAGTATGCTCGCGTGCAAACCTGAAGCCAGTCTTTGATAGAGAAGCTGCCACTAAGCTTGAGGGTTTATAATATAAACTGTACAGTGACCGCCCAGCGTTTGGAAGCTAAATATGGCACCTGGGGTGACTCATCCGTCACACAGAGGCACTGATAATAACAGCAGTTGTGTAAAACGTAGCTTAGAAGTTGTTAAGTTGAGCGCATAGAGTATTTAACGGAATAGAATTCACGCACATAAAAATAGATAAAATATGGCTATAAAAAAAGGCTATAAGTTTCCAAACAATATTGGCTTATTACATAACATCTAAAAAATGCGAAACCGAAAATGAGAATTGGAAGTTTCAATTATGCCTGTAGATTCTTCGACCTGTCTTATACTTGGAAGGAAATAGAAATTCTCTCTCTCTCTCTCTCTCTCTCTCTCTCTCTCTCTCTCTCTCTCTCTCTCTCTCTCTCTCTCTCTCTCTCTCAGACTACGTAGGTAAAAGGTGTCGTGCATGATCCGTCTGCTGTAGTTGGCGTTGTTGTTGTTAGTATTCCTTTAAACGACTTACAAATTTCATTTTTTTTTTATTCTGTCCTGCCTTCATGCATTATGCAATTGGGTTCCATTTTGTTATAAAATAATTTCTAGTTTCGAGAGCCTGACGGTAATTCTCTCTATTGAAAGTGTTGTCATTAATTTCCTGTTGTTAATAGTTTAATCTCCATAACATTTGGGTTGTGGCTGATTTTGCCTGAAGAGTGTTTGTCAGCCTTTTGCATCCGTTATCTCGCACGTTTCTCCCCTCTCCTCGATATGGTTTAGGTTGAAAATAATGAGCATTCTGATTATTATCACGTAATTCGCCCCTCTTTATGCATACTCTCACTACGGGTGTTTCATGTTACCTCTGCACTTGAAGCTCAAATCTCTGCAGCACTTCTTTAAACAAAAGTTATCACAGTCTTGGTATGAGATTCCAAAATAAATATTGGGTTTTGAAAATCCCGCCTGCCTGCTAGTGCATTTAGTTCAGTTACTTAAGTAGAAGAATACGAAAGTGAAAAGCACAAATTTTTATTATAGATATTTATTTATACTAAAATAATGGAAAAATGTAAATAGAAAAATGGTTATTGCAGCAGTAATACTTCTTACGCAGGTGATCAAAAATAAAAAATAAAAGACAAATAGCGGTAATTATTTGTAGCAAAATGAGGAATGCTTTTGTTAAGAGATGCAAAATACAAAGATTTCGATTGTATACTTCAGTGTGATCAGTTACTTACGAAAATGCAAATTTAAAGTGAGAGTAGATATATTGATCTTGATGTAAAAGGAAGTATTTTTATGCTTGTAACAAAACACATCGTATGTAGAAAAAGGTTGTTTATAACAATATCACTTCTTACTGAAATAAAAAAAAAAATATATATATATATATATATATATATATATATATATATATATATATATATATATATATATATATATATATATATATATATATATATTATTTTCTGGTGCCGATATGGCTTGTAAAAATTTATGTAAATGTGGAATGAGAGGAGGGCAGTGGCTACTTCTACCCAGATCATACCCTGCGACGGTCAACAACAATCATGCGATCTGGTTACTTGCTTACCTGGCGCCCTCGCATGTAGAAATCCGTAGACTGGCGCATATGCCATCTGTCTGGACGGCGGCTCTCCCACCTCTTTTTATTTACTAGAGTAGCCTCCCCAACCCCACCCCTCTTCAAATACATCCCCCCTCTTCCCCTCAGTCTCCCTAGTGTCCCCTCCCCATAGAATATCAACAATAGAGTTTCAATTCTTTCTCTGTATCTATAATTTAAGTATCGTTTTAGTCGGGATCGGTTTCTCCCACGTTCTTGCACTGTTCGGTCCTGTGCGGAAGACCTTTTGTACGCTAACCCTCCTCTCTCTCTCTCTCTCTCTCTCTCTCTCTCTCTCTCTCTCTCTCTCTCTCTCTCTCTCTCATGACACCTGCCCGGCCTGCGACCGCTCGCCTGTGTACCTCTCACGCCAATGTAATTTTTGAGCATTGATTTCTCTCTCTCTCTCTCTCTCTCTCTCTCTCTCTCTCTCTCTCTCTCTCTTGCTTTTCTCCCATCTCCCCTCCCTTTCCACCATAGAAAGCTTTCTCTTTCCATTCTTCTGACTCTTTTGCTTCTCAAAAGCATTTATCCCTTTGCCTTTAATACACGTTAATTACTCGCCATTTTAATCTTCTCTTTCTGTTTCTCTACCCATTTCATATTTCGCCAGCCACTGGACGACTGTTTTTTCTTCTTCTTCTTCTTCTTCTTCTTTTTGGGTGTCGTTGTTATCGTGTCTTTCTTTTCTCTTCTTCTTCGTCTCGGCATTTATTCTTTCTCATTTGCTTTGTGCGCCTCTACCCTTTTCTATCTTAGTTTTTGAGATTCAGCGTTTAGTTTTCCCCATAGGAGGAATTATTAATTCATTTTATTGCCAATATCTAAACTACGCATTTTTCAGTATCTTATGTCTAACCAACGAATCTCTTTCGCTCCCTCTTTCCATTTCCATCATTCCTATTTGTCCCTTTCTTCTTGCTTTTGTAACATCCGTTACTGCTGAACGGGACGAACGTATGGGTAAAACCAGTCATAAATTATTCATGTATTTGAGATTATGTACTGTTACCATTGTTTGCCATCTCTCTCTCTCTCTCTCTCTCTCTCTCTCTCTCTCTCTCTCTCTCTCTCTCTCTCTCTCTCTCTCTCTCTCTCTCTCTCTCTCTCTGAACCCAAATCCATAATTTTCTGAAGCGTAAATTATATATATATATATATATATATATATATATATATATATATATATATATATATATATATATATATATATATATATATATACATACATATATATATAATATATATATA
>NC_089748.1:5540235-5552735 GCF_040412425.1 Macrobrachium rosenbergii
ACATAGCATATCTAAGCTAATGATAAGAGTCCCAATAATTTCCTTTATAATTTCATGACAACTTGCTCCGACAGAGATAGTAGTTAACTTATCTTATCTGGGAAGCCATAATGGTCTCGTTCACTTTATCCCCTTTCAGCTGCGTTTGTGATAAGTCGCATACCTTGTTTTGTCCCTAAAGTCGTTTGGCTTATTCTATGGACTTTACATAAGATTTCAGTTCTATAGTAATGCCCGAGTCATGAAGGTCACCTCTGCAGATTTTTTCTTCGCAAATTTAAGCCATCAAACTTACTTATTGGCTGTCTGACTGCAGCTCTCAAGGGCAGTGACAGTATAGCTTGTTGGTTGAAATTTATTCTTGGCTTATTAAGGTTTGTCTTGTCCGATAGTTCATTTTGACGATCGTCTGCAATTTTCATTATTATGAAATTCTCTTATAAAAGCACAGTAACTTGTCCTATTCTGAAAGTTTACTATATGCGGGTAATAAATTTGACGACTAAAGTTTCGTTATAGTTATATTAGTTTTGTTTTTAAAGCTCTTTGCTATTAACATGTGTTTTACTCTAATGTCCGAACAGGACATATGAATGAACTTTTCAAATCTCGTTTGATTTCTGTTCAAATTTGCATTTATAACCATTCGCTGACTTTATCGTATAGTTCATGTGTGAATTCTGACCAGTTTTCATTTCATAAAATAATTCTCCACATGCTTTCACTTGAACCATGGCCTTGTACTATAATTCATTATTGAATTTCACACCGATTTTACTCTCGGAAAATTTAGTTGTAAAGCGCTTTTTACTTGTTATTATTCAGAAGAAGAAGCCTAATTGTATAGAAAATGCCTACAGGGACCACTGACTTGAAATTCAAGCTTCCAAAGAATATGGTGTTCGTTTAAAAGAAGTAACAGAAGGCGATAACAAATACAGAAAGAATAGATTGGTTATTTGAAAAGAAAAAAATAGATTAACAAATAAATAAATATTTTTGGAAGATGAGAGGTGATTCTTAACTAGTCTTTTCGGCTGCCTGCGATTTTTAATCCCATGAAACTGTTTGAGGAAAGTCTGTAAGTTTATTTAGAACTGACTGATAATAACGACACTGAATAATGAGTTGATGGGATGAGCAACTGAATACCCTGATGTTGCTAAGGCTCGAGGGAAACGAGATATCGTAGGAAAAAGGAAGCAGTTTTAGCCGTTTTGATCAAGGACAGCCTGTAAGAACTGTGGTTTGCGGAAGCGGGAGGAAAATTCCGAATATTATTTCAACTGGACAGCGGTTTTTGAGTGGTTTACAACTTGTGGCCTCTTTGGATGTTATGACCAGCTGATTTCTTCCTTTGTTCTCTAAATATTTATGTCTCTGATAACTTATCAATTCTTCAAAATTTATTCCTGGTTTTTTATTTAAGTAGTTGCTAACTTTGTCCTAAAATATTTTTTGGATATTTTCCATTGTGTTTTCTAAAAGTCAGAGATGAATGACACTGGTTTTCTCTGAATTCCATTATGGCTGGACGTTTTGATAACATGGTATTTTCACACTCTTATGATGCACTTTCCACTGGTGGATGTAAATTTTTCTATAATTGATCAAGGTGCAGCTGTTGACGGTCTGCAATTTGTGGGCCAGTTTGACCTGCAAAGAAATGTATCAGTCTTTAAGCTGTATTACTATAAAACTCGTAAATAACCTACAGTATGTATGTACAGTATGTATGTAAGGATTTACAAGGTGTTTCCTCTTACTCATTCCCGTCGTAAAGAAAGATTTTCGTTATTTTGATCCGAGATTTTGCTGACAGAGCCTTAAAATGTGAGGAGTTCGGTTGTGTTCACGATTGCAAAGTTAAATATGATTTTCCTTCTGATTTTCATCTTATCCCCCTCAGTTTGGCGTTCGTCTAATATATTAGGATTGTGCACAAAGGCTAGGTTTCCGGGAATGGACGATAAGAGAAATTCAGCAATATTTCAAGGTTGACAACAAATAAATCACCGATGTGTATCTGCTTAGGAATATGTGTGTCCGCTGTGCCCTGCTACCGAACAGGCAGATACGGAAAAAAAATTTGTTACATGTTTTTGATGTTATTTAGTCGTAAAAGTTCTTTTCACACTAGATGATTTCTCGTGTCCATATAAAATTTCTATATTAAATGATCTTAATTACTTTCTGAATTTTCTGAGACTCATAATCTACTAAAAATTTTAAAGGATCAGCAAAGGAAGACTCATATTTTTCGAGTGCATGATCACCTCTGAGATGAAGATTAACATGTACTAACATAGAGGATGTAAAAGAAACTAAGATGAAAAGGCACAGGACGATAGAAATTGGCAAAGAATGTTCAGTGATTTCTTTTTTATTAGGTTCATGACAGGAATTCTCTGGGAACTTGAGGAAATTATAAGATCAAAGTAAGACCCTAAATGACGGCTTTAGCAGTAACGGGAAGAAGACAACATATGATCAGTTGAAATACAGTTAGAAAAAATATGAAATGAATTCGAGATAAATAATAGCCAGAATGGACTGAATGATCATTTGATGACATAACTGTTATCATGTCTAAGTCTTTATTATAGTTTCAGATTAGGGAATCTTTAGTTACAGTTAAGGGCATGACAAAGAATATAGTCGTTTCATCATAACACAAAGTCTATCATTATTTTTTAATACCTTTGCATTGGTTGCACTTCAAAAAGGATGAAATAGTTGTACTTCTGCTTTAAAAAGAGCTTTTTAGGCTATCTAATAATTAATCAGACTCATACTGTAAAAGTGATGTACTTTTTAAGAATTAAGATTAGATACTTATGATGCCATCTGAATCAGCTGTATTGAACATCAGAGGTTTTTCAAATACACTGTACGACTTAAGGGTAGTGAAAAACCAAGGTCACGACACCGCCAAAACTAAGACATGAGCAGAGCCAAAATAGAATTCTCTCTCTCTCTCTCTCTCTCTCTCTCTCTCTCTCTCTCTCTCTCTCTCTCTCAGCTATGCTATTTCAGCTGCATGGATATGAGGCATCTTGAATAGATTCAGAGATTTTGACAGATGTAAATTCATCGTGTTGTATGCGTATACATACATTGTTGCAAATATTTGATTACGGAATTTGTATGGATTAAATGTTAATTAAATAAGACTTTAATGACATTATTATGCATTCTATAGGCACAGCCGTGTTTTTTTTGTGACCTATCAAGAACATGCTATTACTGAACTCTCAGAATAAGTTTAAGGCCTATAGAATGACTGCCAATGGTTGCATCTGACAGCTACCTGTGATTTTGTCATGATAGATTTCTATTTACCTGAGAATGAATGAAAAGCAAGCATTTATGAACTCATGATTTATTTACATTCAGCCAGAGCACACACACACACACACACACACACACACACACACACACACACACACACACACACACACAAAGAGGAGTATAAAAATATTTTTGTATCCATACCGTATACGGGCGATGCCCGGCTGGAATTATTTATTTAACTGTAGATGATATTTGTATTTGTTTACCTGGATAAATATATGATATTTGGTCAGCGAGCAGCTACAAATAACTATGGACCGTAAAATACCTGCTCTTATAGCGGGTCCCATTATATTGACAACACCATAGTCATTAAAAGGAATAACTCGATCATAATCGGCAAAATGGGGGCTGTTTGTTTTATAATTATGCAGAAAATTGCATTGCTATTCAGAGGGGAAAAAAGGTCTATCACTGTTAATGTTAAATCATTATTACAGGTGCATTCGACACTAACCCATGATTACATTAGCGGTGTATGGTTTATGATTTATATATATTATGTCCATTTTCCTGATGTAATAAACTGACGTAATGGCACATGCGATGGCTTCTATGGAGATAACTGCTTATTTACTTTGCATTTTCATATAACTTCGTGTTTGGAGAGGGAACAAATCTCTCTCTCTCTCTCTCTCTCTCTCTCTCTCTCTCTCTCTCTCTCTCTCTCTCTCTGTATCTATATATATATATATATATATATATATATATATATATATATATATATATATATATATATATATATATATATACATATAATCAATCATATATATACATATATATATATATATATATATGTATATATATATATATATGTTTGTATATATATATATGTATATATATATTATATATATTTTATATGTAAATATATATATATATATATATATATATATATATATATATATGTATGTGTGTGTGTGTGTGTATATACACATATATGTATACATCTACATATATGTTAAAAAGGGAGGGGGGGCGCGCGTGATAGAACGGCACATTCAATAGATTTTCGGGATATTATTTGCTCCATAAAAAACTTAGAAGTCTACGAACTGTTTTGTAAATTTTATTAGCTCTAAATGTTTTATCACATTTTCCATAGATATTTACAGACAAAGACAGCAAACAAAGCAGTCTGACGGGCAAACATTGACTCATAAATTGACATGCTCAAGTAGCGCCCATCATTAAAGGTGAGCTGCGAGGGTCTACACTGAGGTAAAATTAATTTTAACAAATTCGGAAAACGCTTCATGTTCGGTGCGTTTCAGTTCCTTTATGCAGGATTGCAAGCTCTCCTTTGGTAAGTTTTTAGTGTTGTCAAGAATTTCAGCTGTGCATTTCTGTGAATTTCTTGCAGTATGAATTTGCTTATTCACCAAGCAGCATATTTTTGTTTTAAATCTCTCTCTCTCTCTCTCTCTCTCTCTCTCTCTCTCTCTCTCTCTCTCTCTCTCTCTCTCTCTCTCTCTCTCTCTTTCTCTGAAAGAAATTACTCATTACATTTTTCGAGAGAGTCAAACAGGGTGAAACTTTTAAACAAAATGATTTTTATTGGCATTGTTATTGCTAATAATGGTCGTAGTGCTAGTAATGGTAATAATTTAGGTTAAAAAGTTATCAGTTTATACATTTCAATCAGGCTAATAACCACGCTTGTTTCGTCGTTATTATTATTATTATTATTATTATTATTATTATTATTATTATTATTATTATTATTATTATTATTATTATTATTATTATTATTATTACCAGAAATAAAGTTTTATTTCCCATTCTGTATCTATATGAAACCGTTTATTGTCAAAACTTATTAACACTAACAAACACACACACACATATATATATGTATGTATGTATGTATGTATGTATATATATATATATATATATATATATATATATATATATATATATATATATATATATATATATATATATATATATATATATATACTGTACATACATGTGTGTGTGTTTGTATAACTGAATCACGAAAATATGGAACGTGATGAATGTACAAAAAAAGACAATGCCAATAAGGACAGAGAAACGATGGAGTGGTGCTAGGCCTTTCGATTTTCTGTCCTTTACTTAGCTTATTCTTTCCACGGTCATTTTTTTTGGTGGTCAGTATCTTTCCCTCTATAATGTTTAATTGTCTTGCCCCTGCTTCCGAACGGTTGGGCCTGATCTTTTGTAAAACCTCTTAAACATGCACCTCTGTTTTGGTAGGTCTACTAATTCTTCAACTGTGTTGGATTCCTGGTACATGTTTTCCTTTATAATCCCCATCTGTCATTTGTACGAGCTTTCTTGTTAAACCTATTTTTATATTTCTATCAGTCTGCTAAGTAAAGGACAGTAAGTCGTTTCTCTTTCCTACGTGGCGTTGCCTTTATTTATGTATATATATATATATATATATATATATATATATATATATATATATATATATATATATATATATATATATATATATATATATATATATATATATATATATATATATATATATATATATATATATATATATATATATATATATATATATATATATATGTGTGTGTGTGTGTGTGTGTGTGTGTGTGTGTGTATGTATGTGCTGGTGTATGGCTTTATACACGGGCTCTCTTTTTCTTTCTCACCTTTCGTTCACATCTGGAATCTGAATTTATGTCTTCCAATTTTTAATAAGTCAAAATATCAAATTGTTAAGTTTAAACATTCAAAATGATTAAAGATCTTGATATTTGTCCATTTAACAGGTTGTTATATCCCACATTGCTAATTTTAAAGTTCGAGCATCTTGCTTTAACCCCAGGTTTTGGAACCATTGATTATATATACATAGATTTACTCTCTCTCTCTCTCTCTCTCTCTCTCTCTCTCTCTCTCTCTCTCTCTCTCTCTCTCTCTAAATACCCAGTTGTCACGATGCCAGATAACTCAAAATCACTCATTTATTCATTCTCTCTTTAAATGTATAGTTATTAGACCAATGGTCAATTAGGTGTAGTATGATTAGGAGAACCATGTACGGGTATGCGGTTAAAAAGGAATGAAAGAGCAGCCCATTTACCCAGGGCGTGGTTGGTCATTTTTGTTAACATTGTCATCTTCGTTAAGTTATTTTAACAACACAGTTGCTATGAAAGTGACTTATAATGTCAATATCTGAGTGTCAAGTTATTTAAGTACGAGTGGCACATGGCCACGCTGGCACTTTCCTTGTGGAGGTCTCAACAATTTTAGTTTAAATGTCAGTGAAGACTATTTTGGAAGAGGGAAATGGAAGAATCTTTATGAAATTACGGCGCTGAAATTTTAGGTTTATCTAATCGCCTATTGCAAACTTTGCACTAAAAGGGTGTGAAAATATTTGAACTGAAATATTTACCAGAGACAGTCTTTAAGATGCAGTGTCAGCCGTCAGTCAGGTGTGTCAAGATATCTAATGTAAGAGGATTATCCCACATTCCCAACATAGATAAGATAAAGCAAAAAAAAAAGCACAATAAAATCGGAAAAATGAAGGTGAAAACATCCATTTTTATGTAACCAAGATATGTTTTTCATTGACCACTCTTAAGTGTTGTCGGTATCCACGAAAAAATTAATATCGCGCGCGCACACTCTCTCTCTCTTTCTCTGTCTCTGTCTCTGTCTCTGTCTCTCTCTCTCTCTCTCTCTCTCTCTCTCTCTCTCTCTCTCTCTCCACACACATGCATATCTATATATATATATATATATATATATATATATATATATATATATATATATACACATATATATATTTATCTGTGTATATATTTAAGATATATATATATACATATATATCTACTGTATATATATATCTTAAATGTTGTCGGTATCCATGAAAAAATTAATATCGCGCGCGCACACTCTCTCTCTCTCTCTCTCTCTCTCTCTCTCTCTCTCTCTCTCTCTCTCTCTCTCTATATATATATATATATATATATATATATATATATATATACATATATATATTTATCTATGTATATATTTAAGATATATATATATACATATATATCTACTGTATATATATATATCTTAAATGTTGTCGGTATCCATGAAAAATTAATATCGCGCGCACTCTCTCTCTCTCTCTCTCTCTCTCTCTCTCTCTCTCTCTCTCTCTCTCTCTCCCTCCCCACACACACATATCTCTCTCTCTCTCTCTCTCTCTCTCTCTCTCTCTCTCTCTCTCTCTATATATATATATATATATATATATATATATATATATATATATATATATATATATATATATATATATACATATATCTACTGTATATATATATATCTTAAATGTTGTCGGTATCCATGAAAAAATTAATATCGCGCGCACACTCTCTCTCTCTCTCTCTCTCTCTCTCTCTCTCTCTCTCTCTCTCTCTCTCTCTCTCTCACGCACACACACGCACACACACACACACACGCACGCACATCTAAGACATAGCCGCAACAAGGTAAATAGAAGGAAAATCCACAATAACATACAATATAAAAATGTATATTTCGTAAGATTTCGTTAACCACAGACAGCACAAGCTTACTAAATATATATCCTTTAACAGTAGGTAGATTTAGAGGATACAACAAGATAATGACCATTGCCACATTTATCCTTCAGCTGCTGAGTTATGCATTGCTAGTTAATACAGTACTTAAGGTTTTCAGACAATTCACTGCAAGTGTCCATCCACAGAGCCCCTGTTGGGTAGTGCCTTCAGTGCATTTACTGTGGGCACTTTAGGCATTATTTAAGGTTCTTTGCAGCGTCCCTTCGGTCCCAAGCTGCAAACCCTTTCATTCCTTCAAATTATCTTTCTTCCATCTTACTTTTCGCCCTCTTCTAACAATTGTTTCTTAGTGCAACTGCGAGGCTTTCCTCCTGTTATACCTTTAAAACCTTCTTTACTCTCTATTTTCCTTTCAGCTCTGATTGACCTCATAGATTCCACCGCCTGGCCTTTGGCATAAATTTTATATTCCAGTTCCAATTTATATTCCATCCACAGAGCAAAATTTAGAGAGCTTAGTTCATTCATGGAACTTTAACGATCGGATATCGTTGCTTAGTAGAGTGGCTGTCCTGCGTAGAAAATTGAGTGTCTGATAGGTAATGGTATCTCCTGTGCCGAGTCTCCTCCCTCTGCATTACAGGGTAATCACCGTTCTTGGTAAATGTCAGGAAAGTTGGCAGCTCGATGGCGATACAGCCGAAGAAGCAGCACCTTTCTTTCTCTCTGGAAGATACTCTTGTGCTGCTTCTCCTCTCCTTACAAAACTCTTATAATATCTATGTTAGAATTGTTGTTTTGGTTATCCTTTGGATTGTTGACTAGAGTTTAACTACTGCTTGCCTCAGTCTCACTGGGTGTGACCTGGTTGCTTTCGAATTTCCAAAGTAGAGTATGCCAGACAGCCTTCACAAATCATTTAGAGTGATGAAAGAAATGAAGTTGTCTCCCTAAATGACTTCTGAATCAGAGGCCTTCTAGAAGCTCTTCACACCTGTGAATGGAAAAGAAGTTGACTTTATAGGAAGTATTTCGGAAAACTAAGGAGCTAGTAGAGTCCTGTTTTCCATTCTCCTCTGGGCTGTTACTAATGTTTAACTCGTTTGTCTCCATGTTAGATGATAAAATTTTTAAAATTTGTTTTATGCACATATGTGGGTGATTCTTAACAGAAGTTAATGGTTAATGTTCTTTTTATGTGCAAAAAGTAAGAAAAAGTATAGAGATGTAGGATACATTCAAATGTGCTGAAGAGACTGAGAAAGGAGAACACTTCAAGTTTAGGGTTACCAGTATTTCTTAAGATATAGCGATGATGAACATGAATTACCCTGAACATGCAAAAAAAAAAAAAAAAAAATCTTAAACCAGGTTTATCTTAAGCCATACTTTTATCTCTTTCATCTTTGCACCTTTCCAAAATCAGTTTAGCTAAATTGATGGTCATCTTAGTTTTCACTAGGTGATGGAATAGAGCTGTTAATTGTTCTTTATGGTCTTTCCGTGTGCTACTGTAGATGATATCAACAAAGCATCAATTAATCCGTACATGAGATGATATACCTTCCGTTGAAATGCTGTGCAGGCATTTGCCATTGTAGAAGGCTCAATATTGTATTCATAGTCTTGAAAGCAACGAAGGCTGTGGATTCCTTGAGATCTGTTGTTGAGAGACATGCACCAATATCCTTTCAGAAATTCGTAGCTGGTTATATAGTTTGTCTGCCCTCAGGAGTGGAAAGGAATCAGACTTAGTGAACTTGTTTACATATCAGGAGTCGATGCAAATAAGTGTTCCTCCATTTGCTTTACTTACCAACACGCAAGGAGAGCTGTGCTGTGAGACACCTAATGGCATGGTTTTCTTTTATAACATATAGTCTATTTTCAAATTGGTGGAAGGGTATGGTAACTAGAAAACTGGGAAATGGAAACAGCAATGTTTAATCTGTGACTAGAAAGCAGATATCATCCTTTTGCTGAGTAGTGAGGAGCTAGACTCTTATCAGTTAGTGTGAATCTCTCCATTTCAAAGTCAAGCTTCAAGTCACACTTTTCCTCCTCTAGTTTTCCTGCCATTCCTCATAAACTATAAACTCTTAACTTGTTCCTTTTCCTCTTCTGATGACTGATGTTGCTTGATCACTTGCTAGCTGTGACAAGGGATTAATAACTGTAGCACTGGCACTGTCATTCAGTATAGTTTGAAAATATAAATGTTGCATGCGTATGTCACCTTATAACAATCATAATCATTACCACATAAATCTAGGTCATTGGCCACTTTACAGTGATGCAGTGATGCAGGGTCCATTAGACATTTAACTGGCATGGCACTTTCGGGATATGCAAGGAAACAAGCATATGTTGTCCTCTTCATCTCTATATTAGCCAGTTCACAACTTCCCTCAGGCAGTACCTACATTCTTAGACATAGTTCTGCCCTGCAGTTTTTCTGGAGTCCACACTTCATATGAAATGCAAACAGGCCCATGTACTCAGGGTACAAAGACTGGTGGGACAAACTTCCAAGCGATTCTTGCTATGCATTGTGTATTGCAAAGAGTAGACATGGTAGTCTTTTCATCCCATTCCCCTGTGCCTTGCTTGTTAAAACATAACCAAAGACCATTTTAAATGTACAGTGGAATCTTTCCAATACACCCTGTAATTGATATGCAAAGAAAGCCATATGTTTCACACTTCTTTCTTTTTGTGTTCCCTCAAACACCACCTGCAGGAAAGTGCTTCCTTTGTCTGTTTGAATGATTTGGGGAAGACCAGATGTTATGATAAGTTATATAAGGAAAAGGCACAATGGCCCCCGTTGCCTTTTTCAGTCAAATAGTCTTGGGAAATTAGTAGAAACATACACCAAAAACTGCAAATAAGTATTCTCTCCCTTTGCTTTAGATAGGGTCTAATTCAGTCTATGATTATTTTCAAGAAGGGCTCTTCATCCATAGGTATAGGTTGTAATCTTGCCTTCATTTGCTTTGGCTCACTTTCCAATCGCTCAATAAGCTTCTACAAAATTGTAGAATGTTTCTACTAAAGTCTGAAAAACCACAAGTACCTACCCATCAGTTGCCTGCGCGTGATACAATGTCTTTTTTTGAGACAGAGATAGAGTAACAGATCTATGACTTGAAGAACTGTTCAGTGCATATCAAAGGTACCCTTGATGGGCAACATTTAAACATTATTTTATGCATGTTATCTAGAGAGTGTGTTATGAGTCCCCATTTTCTCAATAATTTTGGCAAGGACAGAGTCTGCTATTACTCACTGATATGATTCTCATTGTCAAAATTTAATAACAATATTTTCCCAAACTTGTCCAAAATTATATCCCAATTTCTTTTGCACTGGCACTCACAGAGATTTTAACACAGACCAGTAGGTCATCAGTCTGGTTTTCCTTTTCATTTTGAGCTTTATGGCAAGGCAACAAACATCATCAGCAGCCAATTGTTCTTGGTTTAAAGCAGAATGTAATGTGACCTATGAAAACCTAACTCCTCAGTTCCTCAAATGTAACTTAACAGTGTCACTGAGAGAGAGGAATGCTCACTGAATGGCAGGACATTTGGATCACTACAGATTGCTCTGCTGCCGGCACTCAGATGAGATGAAATGCTGGTTCCTCTTTAGCTAGAGCTTACTAGCCTTAAGTTCTCAACCTCCATTGATTCCATTGTTTTTAAAACTTTGTTGGCCTTGGTGCTGGATATAGTGAAGGGAGGGTGAGGACTCTTTTTACCATTTGAGCTTGAAAATTATTCTCTTTTATCAGCTGTGTGCTTTTCTTTCTTCCCTCCACGCACTACTATAATCCTGATTTAAGTAAGAAAAAGAAATTTTCCACAGTAAAAAAGTGATTAACACTTTCATGCATTTGTTCAGTGACTGCCTTATTGAACCAACAAGTCATAGATGATAAACACCTTCTGAAGCGTTTCCATATATAAGCTGCCCCATTGCCTCTTAAAATCTCAGAGCTTCTGTCGATGTACCTCTGGTAAAAGTTCAGATGCTTGCAATATCCAGTACTTAACAGCCATAATCCTTCATGTTGCTTAGTATGATGCCGCTAAGAACACAGAGAGCTTTTCTGGTAAGACAGGAGTGGTGCTTACTTCTCTTTTGGCACTTCATAGTATGTCATGGCCACCTACATTGCTCTAAATAAACTGGCATTGTCTGTGCCCGATATAATAGATAAAAAGTAGTGTTAGTTGAAGTATTAAGTCTTACTGGATCTTTATGCTTATTTTCAGTCTGCTGTTGAGCAAGTCTCAGACATTCTCCTTCCATGGTCTGACCCTTTGCTTCCAAGTACCATTTTACTAAACCAAGATAAAAAGTCTGTTACTTTCTTGAATGAACAGGAATAGAATTCTGTGGTATGGTTCTAACTAGATCACTTATCTCCTGCAAAGTCATTTTGGCTCAGACATTGGAAACCTCATTAAGCACTAATGAAAATCTCATGGTTGTCTTGTAAAAATTTAGTATTGATGGTATGAAGCTATATCATTTTCATTGTCAAAAATTTCAATTACAGGCTAGACGGTGTTATGTGGTACAATAGTTCAC
>NC_089748.1:5557735-5560235 GCF_040412425.1 Macrobrachium rosenbergii
ACAATTACATCCCATTGCAGTATTCAATACCCCATCTCTTCCTGCTGTGAACCGACCAAATGTACGGCCGTTGACATTGGCTGGGACTTTGAGAGCCGCCAGCAAGCCACAGGCTTTAGAACGAAGTCCTGTGGTCAGTAGTTCTACCTGCAACTGCTATACTTTGCAACGACTACAACTGTTCAAATGATCAGCACAGGAGAGATCTCAATGAATTCTTGAATATAATGACTGCACCGCTGGGTTTAGGCAAAGACGCCTGTACTTCGTTCCTCATGATAACACACGCCGTTTCCCAGTATCGAACAAACTGGTCAGTTTGCTTCTATTTTATCTCTCGGGAAACATATTTACCCTGGAAGCATAGTGACATCCCTAGGGGTGGTACTGTAATCCTGATGATAGAGGCGAGAGCCTAGTCCAAACATTAAACCTCTAAGTCTACAGAACACAGAGTAAGGGAAGGAGTCGGAAACGAGCCCAATGAAAGGAATAAGGTGGTCGTTTAATCTCTGTCCTGAACTGTATAAACGAACAGGATTCCTGAAGTAAAGAAGTAACATTTCGCTGCAACAAGCGGTTCCTTTCATCAACTGTATCACTAGGTAAAATCAGCTACTAGTAAGTGATTGTTTCCCTACAAAAGCGTTCACATTTTTTCACCCAACAATTTACCTTCGGCTAGTTGTATTATTCACTGCATGCATAATTCATAAATATCTTCCAGATTCCCTTCACCGAGTAAACTTAATCTCTCTAAATCTTAAGTAAACTAAAGATACAGGTGATCCCGGCATCTATTGCCCAATTGTGACGACTACAATTTTATTGAAGATTTTTTAGCAGCCCTCTGTCCCTTCCCACACACATCACAAAACCAGTTTGGATTCGCAGTAAACCACTATACTTTCACCTGCATCAGTACTCGGGGAGAATCGCTGTATTACGTTTATGTAAGCATTGCAAACGTACACTTAGTACGCTGTCAACGCAACGATAACAAACAACTTCTGTTATGCTTACTGAAGGGTTTTAATTTTTTGCATTGAAGGTCTCCAGCATGTAATCAATATATACCCAAGTATACAGATGAATTAGCCACGACTTACAACGACACCAAGACATTGCCTGCATTTGCTCTCTAGAGTTCTTTAGACACTCGGAAGAGCCACAGATAGTCCTTGGAAATCGCCGACTGGAATTTGTATATGAACTTGCGTATCTGGGGCACAGTTGCGAAGGATCAAACAGATACATTTGAAATCGAACAAATTCGGCGGAGCTCTGTGCGACTTGCAGCATAATTGCGATGAGATTTGCTTTCAGTCACCGGGAAATTCGAATACTGCTGTTTCGCTCGTGTTGTTGTAATCCTTATGGAAGCTCTCTTTGGACGAACTTGACCCAAGATACCATGAGACCTTTGACCGTGGTACTGTAGATAATGACATTCTAGGGCGCATAGCAACACACCTGGGCACATTTCTGCTATGGTGATGTTCACAGAAAACCGCTTAGATGCTCTAGCAATCATTATCAGACAAGCTGTGCTCAGATTCTCAGATTAGGAAATAGCAGCAAACCGCTAATCCATTACATTTTGAACAGCGGGGAGATAAGAATATCACAACAACGGGAGACAGAAAAGGGAAAACGATACATCTCCACATGACGGGGCTCATTATGGTTTTGTTTGTCTACGCTCTGGGTAACTTCAAGTGATGCTCAGTGTTTCATTGTACCCCCACCACTTTTATTATTATTATTATCATTACATCCGCCTTAGTATTTATCTTTTGAAGGTCGGCGGCTCTTTGATAAACCTGTATGTCCTGTTGTGTATGGTACTGTTGTGCTATCGTTCCTTTTTTTGTGTGTTTTTTCTCCAATTCTTTGTACCTCTTCTTGTCAAATTTCTTGCGACGGTTTTTATCTCCAGCTCAATACATTCATGCTGACTGGGTTATTGTGAATACTACTTAATAATGTTACCTAACCAATCGCTACCATCAATTGTATGACATTTATGTTGCTGTTATTTTATCATTAACATTATTATTTCTGTGAGCTTAGTTTTCAACTTTTTCCTTATTATATCTTGCACTCTCTGATGTACCTGCATCGTGTGTTTATGTATATGGTCATATAGTCATGAGCTGAAAGAAATTATTATTTTTTTAACATTAAACTTAATGTTAAAAAAATCTCTTCTGTCAGGGAGTGGATCCAGCGAAAAACAAATCGCCGGAGTCAATTCTGCATTCTTTCTTGAGATGCTAAACCGTGTTTGAACCCCCTTGTCTAGTAAAACATTATTATTATTATTATTATTATTATTATTATTATTATTATTATTATTATTATTATTATTGGGCTTTGTAATAAAAGATAATTATGGAAATGGATTGTGAACAGCTGTAGGGCTCCCCCCTCCTCCTCTCTCTCTCTCTCTCTCAAAACAAGCGCCAGTCGAAGGCTCATTTATATCCCCTTGTTAGCG
>NC_089748.1:5565235-5575235 GCF_040412425.1 Macrobrachium rosenbergii
TTTCCAGGTGGGATTCGAACCCACGAATGTTAGATTAAAATCTTACAGCTGCCTCACTTTAATCTAAAATGTGCGGGTTCGAAACCCACCAGAAAAGGTTAAAGCCTCTTCCGTTTTCTTTCTGATTCTATATTTATAGAAGTAAACTCATTCTCAACTGTGAGGAAACCGAGAAGTTAAGAAGTCTTTGTTTGCATGATAATGGAAACACGTAAGTCATGTAAATGTGTTCTAGATTCATTATTATTATTATTATTATTATTATTATTATTATTATTATTATTATTATTATTATTATTATTTGTTTCTTAATCAAAACTACAGCTTTTAACATTTTTAGCTTCCTAGTTGAAATAATAGGTAAGAAATAGTAAAATTACCTTTTGCGTGTTTTTAGAATAATGAGGGTATTACATAATACATGAAACTGCAAAAACAGAATGGAGTCAGTGTTCTTTTTTTTTGTTGTTTACTTTTTCGAGAAGCTCAGATGTTTAATGTAATCGCCTCTCATATGATTATAACAATAATTGTTAATGAAGACGGTCATGAGAATTATCCTTAAACCTCATATAGGTAACGACCTGACTTCCCTGTTCCAGTCAGGACAGTTGCAGCAGAAAGTTGACGCGGGGCGGCCAGAGAGGTTCTTATTCTTCTTGCATGGAGACAGGAGAGGTACAGAGGCATAACCTTTGTTTATGATAATAATGATATCGGGGAAATCATCTCATTTGAAAATGGGGAAAAAATAGTGCTTGCGGCTGTCATTATTGCTTTATTTGTTTTGTCGAGTTCTCTTCTGATGGATGACCTGAATGCTAGACAGAATGATTTCATAGATAAATACTATGTTCGCTAGACTAGTAAAAATGAAAATGACAAAAAGCTTTTGACTGTATTCTTCAAATGTCTCACTGTATTGCTGAAAATCGATGTTTTTAGTGAATTCTTTAAAAGAGAGAGGAAATAGTGCACTGTGCGCTGGTTCTAGCTTCCATAAATATTGCTAAACATTCGATAAAAAAGGCACATTATGAGCACCCTGCAGAGAGATGATGGATCAAGAATGCGTCCATAAAGCAGTTCAGGTGTAGTTGTTGAAATGCTGAAGATTGGGCTTTTTTAGTAACAGACGTTCTGTTCTTAAGTAGAAGCTGATGAAAGAATGGAAAAAAAATTAGAATTCTGTCGATTGATATGGTAGGTTTTTCTAGGAGAGAAGAAGAGTCATTTAAAATGCACTTTTAAAATGGACCAGTAAATGTGAGAACGTATTTTTTTATGAGTAATGCAATTAATTGCAAAGGAAAAGAAACTAAAGGACAGGTAAGAGTTAGTCAAAGTTTCTGGGAAAGAAACTTGGTCAGGACAGTTAAATACCTAATATCACTAAAAAATAGTATAAAATCCATCTACATTTTTAAGAATATTTACGGTGTTCATTTTCAGGGTGAATAGTAACTCTAACGCCTTGAGTTCTTTTATTAAATTAAAATCCAGTCACAATATCCTGGGTGTTATTTCGTTGTGGAGAAGAAGGTATGCAAGCACATTACATCCTCCACTCTTAAAAGGAATAACGTGATTTTAACTGAAGAATGGAGTCATCGTTACTGGCTAATTCTTCAGACAGGACTGATGAGAATGATTTCTTAATGTCTGAGATAAGTTTATGCTTGATTGGCTAGAAGGTGAGAAACGTACCATAGAATATCGTTACCTTTTAAACTGTTAAGATTGTTCGATTTAAGTCCTTTAATTCAAACAGGCTTTGCTCTCTCTTTTTGAATCTGATATACATGTAATTCAGACCTCTCTCTCTCTCTCTCTCTCTCTCTCTCTCTCTCTCTCTCTCTCTCTCTCTCTCTCTCTCTCCTGTCACCTCAGATTCATTCAATACACATTTACTTTTGATACAAGAAAGCCCAAGTGTTGTGTGCATTCCCCTTTTTTTCCGACCCCTGTCCTTTTTTAGACGTGTGGCAAACCCATTTTCCATGTAGATGCACATATAGAAATAAGCTAAGGAAGAAATACGTTTTTAACATCTGCCATGAGAACTTTTAGCCTATACATTCACAGACCAACCTCCCTCCCCTCTTCTTTATCCTTATATTTATTTTGATATAATTTTTCCTGGATGAAAATCTTTCAGGGTTTTAGGCTAGGTTTCATAAAATGCATTAGAGTGAAAATAGAGGAAGTGAATGGGAGACTGTAGTGCAAAAGTCATTGATGAATAGATGCTGGTCTTGCAGGGAAACGAAGTGAAATGGTGAGCATCACCAATTAAATACATGAAAGACCTAAACTTAAATGCAAGAAAATCAAAGGAAGACATTGAAATGATAAATGGAAAATATGGCTAAATAATGAAGGGAGCTTCGACATATAAAAGAAACGGGGAGGAGACATTAAAGTCGAACAAATATATTATTGCACAGCACGCTTGCACTGGTGACACTATTTGGAGCAGTTGCAATGTATAATGCTCGACAGTTAAATTGCATACACAGATATATTGGAGGAAGTTGGCTTTTAATTGTCGTGTGTGGTGTTGTCCAGGGTACAGAAAAAAAGAAGCGACAGCAACCAAATAAAGACAAAATCGAAAGAGTTAACAACCTTTTATCCGAAGAAGAAAATTTTGAGAAGAGAAAAAGAAATACTGTACTGTAATAGAAAAAGAAGATGCTGTAAGAGCATATTGCATTCAAAATAGGAACAGAATTGACCACACGAGCAACTGGGGAAAATCTTCAACCCAGAACCTGAAGCTAAACCTGAGCTTGATCATAAATTCGGTCAAAAATATTTATATTAGACGCATTCGCCGTCCATGAAGTGATCAAAATGATCGACGCAACCATTTAGGAACTTCGCTAATTGCAACAGGGACACTCAGCTGAAAACCAACCGAGAGGAGCTGGAATACCTGATCAGCTAGCCATTAAAATCATCACCTTGAAACCCAAACCTTGGCATTACCCTAAAATGGTTAAACATCCCATGCTACTAGCTATAAATAAAAAGTTATACCGAAGACTGAAGTCTTACCAGTGGGAAAAATGAAGCAAAATGAAAGAATGGATGAGGAAAAGAGGGTGACAAGGATCAGTTCAGTTTGAGGTTAAATTGATCATTTTCCCTTATATCTGAGCATTAAACAGTTTCATTGAAGAAGAACAATTGTGGAATAAGGAGATTCTCGAACAAGATTCAAGGCAGAAGGGAAAAGGAAGGCAGAGCGAGAGAATAAGGAAGACATAAAGTAGGAGTCCATTGGCATCAAGTATTGTACGTTCTCCTGTCGCCTTTTTTTATTCTCTTTTTATTTTATTATTATTTTTTGCTGATCCTTCATCTGTTTCATTGGTCACTAATACACGTATCGGATGGCCTTGTGTGAATATATGTAGGATGGGTTGGGGTGAGGGAAGGAGGACTTGTCCTACGCTCCTTCGTCAGTACTTCACCTCCCTTTCCCTTCAATACTCCTTTGAAATGCTCCATACCAGCCCCCACCGTCGCTAAGTAGCAAACCGTCGTATACAGAGAGAGAGAGAGAGAGAGAGAGAGAGAGAGAGAGAGAGAGAGAGAGAGAGAGAGAGAGATGTAAAGTGACCTGCTTGCAGGTAGGTAACAAGCCAGGAGGCCTCTCATGAAGAATGAGTTTGAAAAATAAACGGAAAACGTGAGGGGTAAAAAGATCCGATTTGTTAAAGTCTCCCCTCAATACAGGGCTGTGATTGAACTGAATTAGGACCCATTGTTTGTGTTTTAATTATACTTGTGGTGATTAACCACTGATCCTTTTGTAATATACATGCTTACAAAGCATGAATGTGAAATGTGTTTGTGCCTGTTGTAAAATGCTTTTATGTTACTGATTTTAACCACTAAGGTGGATAAAGAATACACGCACACAGACACACTGTCATACGTACACCCATATATTTTATGTTTGGGAGTTAATATGTGTGCGCATTCCTGCATATATGGGTGAGTAAATATATAATGACAAACTTTTAAATCATTCTGAATTTATATATATATATATATATATATATATATATATATAATGAACTTTTGAGAGAGAGAGAGAGAGAGAGAGAGAGAAAGAGGGAGGGAGAGAATTACAACACCTTCTCAGGTACGTTAATCCGTACTTACAATACCTGGCTTTTTTCTGTGAAGATCAATAGAAAAGGAGAGTACCCTTATTGAAAAGTTGTTGGAAAGCATTGCATGCAAAAGGTGTGAAAGCACTAACCTGGTTAATGCTGAGAGAGAGAGAGAGAGAGAGAGAGAGAGAGAGAGAGAGAGAGAGAGAGAGAGAGAGGGAGAGAGAGAGATAGGAAACCAAAAAAAATGGTTTTTGGCAAAATAAGCAAAGCCGTTATTGGAAGCGTAATTGAAATCGAACACCTAATTGAGAAAAAAATGGGAATAGGATTTTTTTCCTTCCGATACAGGTCGACGTGATTTCTTGGGTCCTTTTCCCTGACAACTTTTATATAGAAGAATTCCTTCTAGTATCCTTTTTGGGGCGTGTTTTTCCTGCATCAGTTCTCCCCTAAAGCCATTGTGTCCGAGTTTCCTTTTAAAAATCCTTCGTTGTCGCGGCCCTCCCCTATGCCCACGGGCATCTTGGACATCGAATGCGCCCTTAGGCTCGAAGTCCACAAGAACCAAGGTCGTCTTTCCTCATTACGTGAGCGTTACGCACCCGTTGGTGGCATGTGCCCGGAGACCAGTGGGCAGCTGGTAGGAGAATGGGTATAAAGTGCGATATGAGAGTGTTGACAGTATAAAGAGTTTCTTGATACCCTTATACCTTCAGACGTGCCCTTCAAAGGGAGAGGATCAGCAGCTCTTGGAACCTTCGAAGCCGCTGCTGCCACCAGCTTGCGTCTCTCTCTCTCTCTCTCTCTCTCTCTCTCTCTCTCTCTCTCAATTTTTCAAACGACTTTTTAATGCATGACGATGGTCTTCTTATTTGCCTCTTTAATTTTCAAGATGGTACAACATGAATCTTGTATAAAGAAATCCTTTAATGCTGTACGACTTATTATTGATATAGTCATACTGACAAGTTAAAAAAAAAAGTTTCCGTGACATCACGCGTTGCTAGAAACATCAGTAAATTACGGCCTCTTTGTCATCTCCGGTAGAGTACTGACAAGTTTGAATGTACAGTAAATTGAAATTTTAAAAACATTTTTTAAGTAACCTTTGCAGTTAATTCAGGTTACTTTTGCATAATATGTATTTATAACTTTTATTTAACTTTTATATTGCTAATTTTTCATGTTGACGCCATTTTTATTCCATATTGAATATATGGTATATTTATAGAATAACGTGGTGTTACTGAAAAACTAAATGCGTCCGCTGTGATTATTTGCTCTATCAAATTTACACCGTGTTACTTTTTACTGTTTGCTTTAAGACTCAGATCTCACTTTCAGACTAAAGAAAACTAAATTTCTTAAATATTATTTCCGAAGAATAATAACAAATACTTACTACATGCCACCATGACCTTCTTCTCCTCCTCCTCCGCCTCCTCCTCTACCCTCCTCTCCCTCGTACATTATCACTCGGGGCTTTCAGGATGTCGGACCCAGTGGCGAATAGAGGCATCAAGTGGACTGAGAAATATGTGAAAATGAGGCTGAAATATGCGAATCTATGCGAAGTAGGGTGGTGCTGGAGAAGGGATTTCCCTGCGTCTTCTGTGGGCTCTGGGTGGGCGTAGAGGGGAGGAGAGGTAAGGAAAATTGGGGCGGGGAGAAGATCGTGGGTGATTTGAAGTGGCTTCTTGTGTACTTCTCTCTAATATTTTTATTTTTTTTTTTTTTTTTTGTTATGTGTGTCCTTGTTTTTCATTAATAAGGGGTGTTATCGACTCTGCTACTGCTAGACTACTCTCTCTCTCTCTCTCTCTCTCTCTCTCTCTCTCTCTCTCTCTCTCTCTCTCTCTATATATATATATATATATATATATATATATATATATATATATATATATATATATATATATATATATATATATATATATATATATATATATATATATATATATATATATATATATATATATATATATATATATGTGTTGTAATTTCCACAATGGTCCCGTGGATGAAGTATATAATAAGTCCTCACGTGAAAATGAAAGGAATTGGTACCAAGACTTTCAACTTTTATTCAAAGTCATCTTCAGGGTACTGAACAGAGTTTAGAGAATAACATATACAAGAAAGCAATATGGGTCACAGATAACAATAAAATAAAATGAGTCAACAAGCCATTTAAGTATTTTTGAATGAATGTTGTTTACATACTTAAATGGCTTGTTGACTCATTTTATTTTATTGTTATCTGTGACCCATATTGCTTTCTTGTATATGTTATTCTCTAAACTCTGTTCAGTACCCTGAAGATGACTTTGGAATAAAAGTTGAAAGTCTTGGTACCAATTCCTTTCATTTTCACGTGAGGACTTATTATATATATGTGTGTGTGTGTGTGTGTATTTGTAACGCATACCCTTGCAAGTACGAATTTAGTCACGGAATATTGTCCCCTAAAATGGAATAAGAAAGCATTAGCAGAGTAATCCTGGGGCATTACGGGACATGATCGTTTTCTTGCGGAATTACTTCCTATATTAAATCTCGAGTTTGTGTCCATGTTACAAGGGTAAGTCTTCATTTGCGCACAACACCTGGGTTAGTGCCCTAAGGACGAATACATCTGGCCTCGTTTTGGGCTAATGATATGGTTGACTCGGGGATAATTTTAGGTTAGTAGTGCTTTTATCTCCGTGGCTATTTTGGGATTATTAGTGATGATAACTCTGGGATGATTTTGATTAGTGAAAATTAAATGACTCACGCGAAGTAACTCAGCCGTTTAATTATTTATTATTCCTTCAAAGGTATAACTTACTGTGTGATTAAATCTTTAAACTTTTACCTGATTGAATATCTTCATGCAATGCCCAAAACATTGGAAATGTGTGTCCGTGAATTTTGCGAATAAATGACGTCGCAAGGCGGGAAGTCAAAGGGTGTCTTGTGGGATGTAAACTCTTATTATAAGCTATTTCACCGAACAGCCTCATTTGATTTCATTTTGGAAATATAATCCTTCTCATTTTAACACAAAATAACATCATGTAAAGTTAAGTCGAAAGATGTCAGTCTCAAAAATGTTCTTCCTTTGTGTGAAAATGAGAAGAAACATTTTGTGCAATTCACCTTTCCAAAAATTAAGATGAATAATGGTCTCAGTCAACTGTGAATTCCGGTACTTCCTGACAGACGAACATACAGAATTTTAGAAATAATCAGAATTCTAAAATACTCATTATTCTGGCTATCTGAAATGAAGGAATACATACCATGACAACAGATCAATCTTTTTTGTAAGTTGCATGCAGGCCTTAATATTGGCTCATACCATTTTTGAAGATAGGAAGAAAATTGACACTGCAATATATCCTCAGTTGCACCTGTCTTCATATATACATACATACATATTTATAATATATACATACATATATATATATATATATATATATATATATATATATATATATATTATATTAGATATACTATATATGTATATATATATATATATATATATATATATATATATATATATATATATATATGTGTGTGTTTGTAAGTGCATTTGTGTGTGTGTGTGTATGTGTGTTTCTGATCTTCATGGAACGCTAATTTTCAGGATGAGAATTATGCTTCCACTAGTAACTGACCTTTTTTTCCTAAAAATATGAAAAGTAAATTCCTTGGTTTATATACTTGACCGAAAGAAAACATTTGATTTTCAGGTTTTAATTATTTTACTTTCTTCTCTATTGTAAATGAAAAAGAAATTATTTTGATTAACTTCCCCGCAACAATAAGCTGAATGGTTTATTTCATATTCATACATTTCAGTACTGATGAAAATTTCTTATATTTATTCTCCGTCTTTTTGTTCTTTACAGAAGAACCCCAATTATAGAAATGAGCCATGTTTTCTCAAGTGAGGAAGGCAGTGGCTTTTGTTTACTCCTCAAACACCCGTGGGTACTTTTCATGATTAAATTAATCTATGAATTTCACTCAGTATCTCTCCAAAAAGAAATAGAAATCTTCTTTCTAGAGTTTTAGCATTTGTTACGCTATTCAAGATTATCGGGCACTTATAACTCTCTGAAATTAAATTGATTTTAATATACCTTTGTTAGATCGATTATTGTGATTATCATGCATTCTATAATTATAAATACTCACAATTAAACGTACTCACACACGCATACAAGCATTCACACTCACGCATATATATATATATATATATATATATATATATATATATATATATATATATATATATATATATATATATATATGTGTGTGTGTGTGTGTACTCTATCTATGTATATATATAGATACATACGTGTATATGTATATATATAGATACATATATATATATATATATATATATATATATATATATATATATATATATATATATATATATATATATATATATATATCCATATATATACATACACAAACGTACGCATATCTATCTGTCTATTAGTAGGAAGATTGATAGTTATGAGTTTGTTTGTGCGTTTATGTGTGTATGTGTTTTCCTATATGTATATTAGATCTCATGGTGAGTTTCACCATATCAATATATATATATATATATATATATATATATATATATATATATATATATATATATATATATATATATACATATAAGGAGGAACAGGATAGCCAGAAGACGTGGTAAAATTGCAGACATTATTATTTCTTAGAATATAACAGAGGCAGAACCGAGCTTTCGGGAACACAATTTTTCCCATCATCAGGATCACTTATCTATAGAATGACATAAAAAACAAAAAAGAGACAGTAAGAAAACTATACTGATTGACTAAATCTAAAAGTATTAAAACAGTTAGAATTGATAAAACTTTAAAATACATAGTAATATAAAGTAAAAAAGGAACATAAAAACCTAAGTTAACTGTAAAAGAGCAATGACTAAGTAATAAGAAATTACGTACTAAACACAAATCGTCAAATAAATCACTGAGAAGATAGATACTGAGAGAGAGTGAAAAAAAATGAACATTCAAAATAATAAAAATGATAATGTAGTAAAAATACTAAAGAACCTGCTGGTCATGTCTTAGTTAAATGACAACTGGGCGATTTAGAACACTGCCAATAGAAGAGGGTGAAATGGTGTGGAGATAAAACAAAAAGAAAAAAGCAAACTATGCAATGAACAATGGAACAGAGGTGGTTTGGCTATTGGGTGTTGGTGAGTGTTGTTTAATATGGAGGGACTCTAAAAAGCGAAGCGAATGGCTGTTTTTCGTTTATCCGAGTATTTGAAAATCACTGTATTGTATGTGATGGTGGCAAGATATGGCATGAAGTCTAATGGCACTGTTTTCTTTTTTGCTTAAAGCTAAGCCTGTACGGTGGCTGACACCCCTATGAGAGTCGATGCGTACCTGAAGTAGGCGCTTGGTACATCGCACATAGGTCCCAAAATTACATTTAGGGCAATTAAACTTGTAAACAATGCAGGTACGCATCAACTCCGGGAGGGTGTCTTTCACGCGGAACACCTTCCGATTGTAAGAGGGTTATTAAAAGTAAATCTGAAGTCAACATACGGATACAGATGGCCCAAGAGTGACAATAATGTTCGTTTGATTAGGACACAATCGTTAGTAAAGGGTAGAGAAACATACATTATCTTTTTGGGAACGGTGCAGACTACAGATTTTGGCTTTAAAATATTGTCTACAAATTCTTTAACGATTTTATTGAACATGTTCAAGGGATAATAATTATTCTTAAAATGTCTCTAAAAACCTAACCTCCAGGTGAAAGTTATTCCAGTTGGAGCAAAGGGAAAAGGCTCGATGAATCAGGGTTCTATAGTCTGC
>NC_089748.1:5580235-5590235 GCF_040412425.1 Macrobrachium rosenbergii
TTTCAGAGTCCTGGTAAAAGCTTTCATATACATATATGACCACCTATATTTACACACACACACACACACACACACACACATATATATATATATATATATATATATATATATATATATATATATATATATATATATATATATATATATATATATGTATATATAGCTTAGCTTATCTTCCTCAAGCTATATTTAAAACTGAGTATTATGCCTGTGTTACTGGTTTTGTTTTTGATATTTCTAAGCTGTGCGTGCGAGAGAGAGAGAGAGAGAGAGAGAGAGAGAGAGAGAGAGAGAGAGAGAGAGAGAGAGAGAGAGACCTATGGTATTGTGCAACTGGAGAGGGCAAATAAGATGAAATTATCCCCTGTCTTGTCCTCATCCTCCTCCCTGCCCTCCTCGCCAGTGGGGACATTGCACACCACCAATGGGATATCCCATTGAGGAAAAGGTAGAGAGGAGGTCCTCCCACAAATAAAATCGTTTCCTCAATGGATTTATATCAATTGCCCCAAGGCTAGAGAGGAGGAGAGTGCGAGCCTCTTCCTGCCCCTTCCCTCAACCCCTTCCCCAATGAGGTCGTGATTTCGGAAGGGGAGAACCCTCCCGCTCTCCCCCCCACCCCTCACAAATGTCATTGAGGATCATGTCCAGCCTCGTTTCCTTCTTTGTGGGGAAAAGGTCGTAAAAATGACGCAAAAATGGCCGAATAATGGAAGGAGGAGAAATGCGCCATACCTGAAGAAGGCATAAAGGTACATAAAGGTATTTTTATTAAGTCCTCACCCGTGTCCGGTCGCCACAAAACCTTTGATAGAGTATGGGACCATAAAAGTTGGCATTAAATGCTTTGCCCCCAAAGAGGGAGGCAACAGAGGAGGAGGAGGAGGAGGAGAGACGAAGAGTTTGCCACATGTCAGGGTAATTTCGTTTTTGAAGTGATTATTGGTCACTTCCCCACAATCGCCGGCATTCAGTTGTCGAAAGGTTTTTGGATTACGATATGATGTCGAAAAAAGCGTCATATTAAATCCTTCCACGCTTCGGACGAAGGTTCAAGACTCGTCCAATGAAGGCTGTTTGGAAACTTGAGGTGCAGCTTTTCCTTCGCACTGCAAATGGCGAGTGCTCACTCACTCTTTCGTGTATAGTTTTTGGAAAATCTGTGAAGAGGCACCGTTCTATTAAGTTGGCTTTTAAACAATGGCAACTTCGCTGCATGAAATAATCAGGGTAATGACATTTCAGATATATTTATCATGTGCATTCAGCACTCGGTCTGGATTATTTATTAGTTCCCGTAAGCAATGGACAGTTTTTTTTAGGTTCCCGTTAAGGCAGCTTTATTTTTAAACATTTTTCGTTAATGATCCCATACAGGTTAGCAAATGGGTGCTCGGAAGATTGCATTCCCTCCACAAGGTCAATCACTTTGTCTCCTTAGATCCTGACTTTACTGTGAAGCCGCAGATGGTTTTATCTGACTTTCTTTTCTTGAAAAAACTTTATTGGCGTCCATAGATTTGGTCTTTGCTTCCTCAGTAGCTTGCGTAAGACACGAGAATCCGTTTTGGATACTGATTAATCATATTTATAACCCAACTTAAATCTTGTAAGCTCAAAATTTTCAGAGTCTTTTATTTAGCCTGTGTTTAAGAAAATTTACTGTTATTTGGTATATGGGGTAATAGCGAGTTCGTCTAAACATTAGATGCATAGAGACTGCTTGTATTAAATAGTATTCTATTTGTTGTACCTTTAAAGTCAAATATCCTGCCGTCACAATATGTGTATGAAATTGTGAAAAACTGTTACTTCAGTCCTATACTGGACATCGCTTAGATGAAAAGATTTATTTGTTTTGTTGTGATTACTTATGCTCTTGCAATCATCCCTATTCTTATTGCTTTTGGATGAATTTGTCCATTCATGCGGTAGGTACTTCAGTTACAGTGCTCGCATTTCTTCGTCTCTTTTCTGAAGAAGATGAATTATTACTAAGACTTGGAGCTCTCCTCTTGGTTCTGCTTTCCTTTTTCCAATAGATTCAATAGATCCAAGAGGAGGATCTATTGATTCTTTGTGAATAAAGCAGCGCTTTTTACTGGGATGTTCACCTGAATTAGCCTGAATTAGGTAGGAGCAATATATATATATGCAAAACCCCAGCAATATTATATATATATATATATATATATATATATATATATATATATATATATATATATATATATGTGTGTGTGTGTGTGTGTGTGTGTGTGTGTGTGTATACTGTGTGTGTGAAAGAAGTGATTGTTCTGTTAATTCTGCTGTAAGGAAGTGAAGTGTTGGCTTTTAATAGGAATGTGGGATAAGGTGGAGGGTGGTTTTATGGATTGTCGGACCGATGAATATAGAGTGAAAATGTTTGAAAAGTTTATCAGTGCAGAGATTCAACAAAAATGTAAATATAAAGGTTAGCGTAAATGAAGGGGTGAATGAGAGTTCCTGGAGGTGGCTTGGTAATGTGAAGAGAATTGGTGTATACAAAATTCAGAAATACTGAGAAAGAAAAAAGGTTAGGAAAACCTTCGCAGTGCTACGCAGACTGATTGGCTAACGCGCTGGAAGGAACAATCTCTCGGTATCTAAGATGATGAGTCCTGTCGGTGAGTGGCTCGTTGCATGAGAAGGTTCAACGGTCTGCCTACATGTCAGAAGCCGTTTGATTTGGCGGTCACTAATGTACTGTACTTGGAAATGACAACTATTTTTGATACTCATTTAGCCCTCCTGTTACGTAAAATGTTTAATTCGTGGGATTATATATATACTATATACTATATATATATATATATATATATATATATATATATATATATATATATATATATATATATATATATATATATATACATACATATGTATGTGCATTTATGTGTATCTGGTGGGGTGACTGACTTTGCAGTCCAGTGTTTCAGAGGCTTTCATCACCAGCAAGTTTCCAAGTAAACTGGGACGCTTTCAAAAAGTTCCATAGAATTCCACTCTGCTCCTGGTGACTCATGCAATAAATTGGATTCATTGTAGTGAGATGATCGTGCTGAGTCGCAACCAAGGTGGTGAAAGCATGGTATGGCAACTTATTCCTGGAAAAATGGATAAGAATCAGAAGGGAATAGAGATAACAGATCTGATGGAAAGAAGAAGGGTAAGCATTTTGTGTGTACAGGAGACTAGATGGAGAGGAAATAAAGCGAGAGAGCTGGGATGTGGATATAGTGGAACGAATAAGGAAGGTAGAAATGTAGTGAGAATAATTCTATCAAAAAGCTTAAAAGACAGTATAATAAGCGTAACGAAGACAAGTGACGAGCAGTGATTGTGAAACTGTGCCTAGATGAAAAAAGTCAATACCGTGGGTGCTTATGGCCCACAAGCAGGATGTGATGAAGTTAAGAAAGTGGCATTTTGGGAGGAAATGGACCGACAGTTGAGTGAAATACCAGCAGAAGAGAGATTAATTATTGGTGGTAACATGAATGGACGTGTAGGAAGGACCAGAGAGGGTATTGAGAGGGTGCATGGTGGCTGGGGAGTTGGAGAGAGAATTGACGAGGGAGAGAGAGTTGTGGATTGCGCAGTGTCATTTGATTTGGCTGTTGTTAACACCTGGTTTGAAAAGAAAGAAAATCAGTACATCACATACAAGAGTGGAGCAAGAGAAAGTCAAATTGACTTCCTCATGTGCAGATGATCACATCTGAGAGAAGTGAGAAATTGTAAAATTTTAAGTGGAGAGTGCGTGGCAGCACGGCGCAGGGTGGTGGTAATGGACTTGGAAATAAGGAACACAGTAAAAGGTAGGCCTGCCTGTGTCCCATCAACAACCAAGTGGTGGAAACTGACACAAGAGGAGGAAGCGAAGCAGGAATTTAAGGAGAGAGTATTATGGGAAGTTAGATTACTAGAGGAAGTGCAAGAATGGTGGAATCACAACAGTATGGTGATAGAGAGAGTTGGTGGACAGGTGTTAGAAAAGACATCTGGAAGAAACCTCCTGATGATAAGGAAACATGGTGGTGGAATGATGAAGTGAATGAGGTGGTGAAAGCCAAAAAAAGATGCAAAAAAGATCTGGGAAAAGTATGGGCAGCAAAGGATAAGGAGAGGTACCAAAGACATAAGAAATAAGTAAAGAAGGCAATTGCACAAGAAAAGGCAAGAGCATTAGATGACACGTAAGAGCTGAAACACCTGAGGGGGAGAGAAAAATTCACAGAATTGCAAAGTCGAGGGACAAGAACACCAAAGACTACTCCCATATAAAGCAAGTTAAGGATGGGAATGGAGTAGTTTTATGCAACGAGGATAAGATAAAGAAGAGGTGGGAAGAATATTATGAACACCTGTTAAATGAAGAAAATCCTAGAAAATTCTTTGAAGATGGATTCCAGAATCTTGATATGACACATACTATTAGCAGGAAGGAAATAAAGAAGGCACTAAAGAAGATGAAAAAAGGTAAAGCAATAGAAGCAGATGGAATTTCTGCAGAGGTGTGGAAGAGCCCAGGAGAAGAAGGAATAGACATGCTGTGGGACTTAGCAAAGAAAATATACAGTCCGGAAAAGATACCAAAAGAATGGAGAGAAAGTTTTATTGTGCCTATCTATAAAGAGAATGGTGATATCCAGGATTGTGCAAACTGCAGAGGGATAAAGCTGATGTCTCACACCATGAAAATCTGGGAAAAAATAATGGATTAAAGAATTAGAGAAGAAACATCCGTGGGTGAAGAACAATTTTGGTTTTATGCCAGGAAGAGGAACGACAGATGCAGAGTTTGCCTTCCAACAGATGATGGAAACACTGGGAAAAGCAGAAAGGACTGCACAAAGTATTCATAGATTTGGAAAAGGCATATGATAGAATCCCACTCCAAGAGTATGTGAGGTTGGTCCAAGATGTGTATGGAGGAGTAAAAACGAGGTTAGAATCAGTGTTGGGTTAACTGAATGGATACCAGTAAGAGTTGGTTTACATCAGGGATCTGCTTTAAGTCCATATCTTTTGACCTGATAATGGATGTGCTATCTCAAGGAATGAGAGATCAATCCCCTGGTGCATGTTGTTTGTTGATGACATCGTGTTATGCAGCACCAACAGAAGGGTAGTGGAGTCAAAACTGGAGCAATGAAGGAAGGTGCTGGAAGACAGAGGATTAAAGATCAGCAGGAAGAAGACTTAATACCCAAGTTTTAATGAAGATCAAGACTCCGAGATTAGTTTGGAAGGGGTGAGGTTGAACTGAGTAGAAAAATGTCAGTATCTTGGTTCAGCAGTGGCTGATGATGGAAACTTGGATATAGAAATAACACACGGAATACAGGCTGAATGGAAAAATTTGAGAAAGATGTCAGGTGTCTTGTAAGACCCCAGAATCAACATAAAGGTTAAAGGAAAAGTATAAGACATTAGTGAGACCAGCGTTGATGTATGGAGCAGGAACAAGGCCAGTAAAGAGAGTGCAACAGAAGAAATTGGATGCAGTAGAGATGAAAATGCTCAGGTGGATGTGTGGAGTAACAAAAAATGGACAGGATCAAAAATGAAAGACTAAGAGGAACTACTGAAGTCGTAGAACTATCAAAGAAGGCCCAGGAAAGAAAACTGCAGTGGTATGGCAATATGATGAGAATGGATGAGACATATGTAGGGAGGAGAATGATGCAGATGGGGGTGCCTGGTGGGAGAGCAAGAGGAAGACTGAAGCGAAAGTGGATGGATGTAGTTAGAGAAGATCTGAGAGACAAACAATTGTCAGAGGACGATGTGTTTGACTGACCCAGGTGGAGGAAAGCTGTCAGAAACATCGACCCCACATAGAATTGGGAAAAGATGCAGAGAAAGAAAGAAAGAAAAAAAAATATATATATATATATATATATATATATATATATATATATATATATATATATATATATATATATATATATATATATATATATATACAGGGTGTCCATAAAGTCTCTTTACAATTTAAAAAATATATTACAAAAGCAAATGAACAGACAAATATGTTGAAATTATTACAAAATGAGGAGTAGATACTGAAGTTTTTTGCCTCATTTAATACACCTCCACATGGGCACCGTTAGTTGCACGAAGCACATCAAGACAGTACTCAATTTCTTGCCATGTTCGCTGTAGCATAACCTCATGAATGGTGGCAATGGAAGCAGTGATCTTTTGCTTGGTTTATCATTCGGCTTGGGTGCCTTTTGAGTTGCACTTTGTAAGCATACAATCACAAGTTCTTGTGTAGAGCTTTGTGCACTGTTGAACTTGGTAATTGTAAGTGTCTGGCAGCAGTACAGATGAACTTTGTAGGAGAACGATCAAAGGCTTGTCTTACACGATCGATGTTTTTCTTATGTGTTCGCGGTTGTCCAATCGTCCCTTTGTCCAACACTGTCCCTGTCTCCATAAATTTCTCGTGCCAGCCTGAATCGATGGACGTGACAGTGGATCTTTTCCATACTCAGTTCTGTAGTTTGACTGAGTCTGCGTATCCGATTTTGTTTCAGTAAACCTTGAGACACATTGTGCCTCTTCCTGAGGAGTAGCCATTTTTTAAGGGTTCATTTAACAGTATCTCTTTCATCAACAGGGTACATGAAATACACAAATGCAATGTGATTAAAACTTTGATAACTGCTGAGTACATAGAACAAATTTGATTAAGATATCTCATCAATGGCTTTTTGTAATATGTATTTTAAGTTGTAAGGAGACTTTATGGACACCTGTATGTATATATATATATATATATATATATATATATATATATATATATATATATATATATATATATATATATATTTATATTTATATATATATATGTATGTATAGCTTTTAGTCCTTGGGGATGATGGCTCTTGAATATGTTAACCTTGCAGTTCTCAGTAAGTGATGAGGTCATTTTCCTGCTTAAGCCAACAGGGGCACAATGACTGAAGTAGTTTCTCTTATGTAAAATCCCTTTCTGGTCTCTCGTGTGAGCATGCGAAAAATATTATGTATGAGATGTTTATATTAATTGTGCACCTTTGTTTGGAAACATTCATGTGGGTTTATTGCAAATCACTGTCAAGTCTTGTTACAGGCACGCTTTTTCTAATCTTTCACGCTCGTGACGATTATTCCCATGTGTCCATCTCAAGAACCTTGAAATGTGATGGCCGGGATGGGAGTAATAGCAATTATCGTAAGATTCATTATTGTTATGACTCGAAGTCAGACTAAGAGCCGAGAAATACAGTATTATCATTTCTCATAATTGTTCCTCCTACGCTCCTTCAGGCTTGGCATTAACTTTAGCCACCAAGGAGATTACTAACCAAAATAATTATACCCACCTTCTTTCGGATCAGGGTCCGTAATACTCCTATGCCTAATAGTTTAATATATTAATATCGTACATATATTATCAATTCTCCTGGTGACTGTCGAAACCGGAATGGTGAACAATATTTAAGGACAGCCATCACTGTTTCAGCTTATTCTAAAATGTGATTTAGCTATTATTATTATTATTATTATTATTATTATTATTATTATTATTATTATTATTATTATTAATGCTTTCATTTGTAATTGCTGGGGTTACTGCTGCGTCAGTTATTAATGTCACTGATGTTTGTAATTTGATAATTTTGCAACTTAATCATTCCAGTAATTATGTAATAACTGCTATTCTGTTGATGTTAGAGGCATTCAGTATGCAGTGTAATACTGGTCGCTTATAATTTCCTGATTTGCTCCATAATGACTTTTTCATCTCCGGAAAGCAGAGATAAGGCCCAAACATGACACAGACTTTTCGTCGGAAGTAGGGCACTCATGAGAATGATGGCTGTCATCACCTGTCATAAATAGTTTGTACAAATACGCAAAAACATTGCCAATTTCCTAGCTTAGGGCTGCAATAAACACATTTGATGACAACCACACATTTTAGGTTTGGAGTACAATGATATTCAGAAGCGCTTTCGAGTCTGCCTCTCTTTTTCGATGGAGATGATACTGATAACGAGATTCGTCAAAACTGCTTACTTACAGAGGACGTTCTAATCCTCGAACTTCTGTTTTGTTTTCACTGTACTGTCCGTGTGTCCTTTGTCATCTAAGCATTTTGGTTGGTTTTTAACAAATTTTCATGTTTTTGTATAAAACTTGTGAATTCCTCTAAATATTTCATCAGTTACATATCTGTACGCTAGCTGTTTGCAAATTTTTTTATCTCAAATATTCTAATCTTAAATTTCTGATTCACCAATAGCAGAACTTTATCCTATTTAATAAGTGGAAACGAGGTTTGTTCTCTTATAGATTTTAGCTCTTTTTGGGACTATTTCATTTACACACCTACTGCATATGTATATATATATATATATATATATATATATATATATATATATATATATATATATATATATATATATATATATATATATATATATATATATATATATATGTACTGTATATATATATACATATATATATATATATATATATATATATATATATATATATATATATATGTGTGGGTGTGTGTGTGTGTGTGCACATATATAATCGGGAAAGTGTTGACTTCGAACAAATCGGATACGTAGTACAAACAGGAGGACGACGAAAAGGAGGTGATGTATATTTTGATTTTATTTCCTGCCAGCTTTTCAAAACATGGCTTCATCATGTGCTAGAATACAAAAGTAACAACAATTAAAAACAATACATAAAACTCATTGAGAATCATTAATGCTAAAACATAGCTATTAAAACCGAAACATAAAAATTAAAACCAACCTATCGCCTCAAAATATGAAAACTGAGTGACCAAGAAGGGCAAGACTACAGTTTCACAATAAATGTTCTACTAGTAGATCATGATTACTTATGAATATTTTGAAAATTAACGTATAAACGCATGTAAAAAACGTAAACAAACTGTCACGCTGTTGTTTTTTCACTTATTGTGGAATGGTAGTGTTTTATTGCTTTTCGTTTGGTATGAGGGCTTTCCAAATGAGGAGTGTTCAAGAGCTCTTAAAGAAGAATCTATTTACACGACATTACTCAATCTTATCCTTTTTCATTTTCCAAAAATATATATATATATATATATATATATATATATATATATATATATATATATATATATATATATATATATATATATATATATATATATATATATATACACATATACATACATATATATATCCTTATTTTGTTCTTTTGAGTTTTTATTTTTCAGTTCTTATTTTCATTTCCATTACCGGGCCTTTTATTTCTATATATCGTTTATTACGTAGTTTTGTTGTAGTTCTTATATTCAACGGCTACCAAAAATTTCTAATTGGTGACTCTGAATAGGATGATGTTTACTTTTCTGTACAAATCTGTTCACAGTATTGTACACTTTTCTATTTTTCTCTGTTTAGAAAGTTTGATGGGGGCTATCGTTACCCACGTACGCTTGTTAGGCTTTTGCTTATTAGTCTCTGTCTGTCTCTGTGGAAGATATATTAAAAAGTAATTAATGATCTAAATTATTTTTACAGTGTGGGTTATCGGCCAAGAGAATGCTCCAACTGGATGCAAAGCCAGACCTCCAGCACCGAAAATTAGTAACCAAATAATTATATTGCTTGCCCTCCTCAAACAAGTCCAACTGAAGTTAAGCTTTCTTTTAAAATGTAAAATTTCATAATGAACTTAAGAATTGACCAGATATCGTGGATACAAGTAAGTGCTGACAGGAGTAGTTTTTGTTCTACTTTACTATATTTTTCAATTGTTATACTCCTAATCTAACTCCTAATCTATCTCCCTGTCGAAGGCCTTTGCAATGAATTATGTTCCACTTTAACGCAAAACTTAAAATGTGAATGTGCGATTCATAATGACACATTCATGTTTGGTGACGAACGTTTGTGTCATCTTTTATCACCAATAC
>NC_089748.1:5595235-5660235 GCF_040412425.1 Macrobrachium rosenbergii
TTTGTCTGAAAAGAACAAATGAAAAAGAAATCATGGTTCCGAATAAGTACTGTGTCTTAAGTTGAAGTGGTGAAGCGGTGAAATAAGTTATCATACTGACGTGGCAAACTCGACATTCGCTTTCCAAATTTATGGACACACGGGCAAACAAGTGAAGTTTTATCAGTGCTTTGCGCATGGAGTTATTCCTTTACGTAAAGGTTACGAGATGGTGCCAATAACCGCTGATTGTTTTTTTCCTTTATGTGTGACTTATTTATGAAGGAAAAATATAATGGTTCGTGACTGGATTGAACACTTGCTTTTGTAGTAGCTTAGCTGAACATTTTATACGACTGTATTGTAGAAAAATCAATCAATTAGTTTCAATTTTTTTTTTATTTTTTCCCTAAATCGTATATGTACTTGAAATATGTTTGTTAACAGATGTAAATGATTGCCCGCTAATGAATATTCACGCTAAACTATATAGGCATTAGCTTTATAAATAATTTTCGCCAGATCCTACTCATTTGTTAACTCACTTTGAGTGCGGATAATTACATATTATTCCAGTAATTTTTCAGTCGCCAGAAATCAGATTTTTATCGTGGACGAAATTGTCCTGAAATCTGACTTTGCTTTCAGACTGCAATGCTAATTAAATAGAGTAATTTCGTACCTTAATTGGTTCCGGGTTATTTGATCCAATTAAACGCAGTATATCAGGAAATGAAGTTCACTTGATTGTGTTATAAAACATTTGTGTTTGTTTGCGAAACAAACATAGAGGAGTTTTAATCTCGCATGTGTTAATGATTATGATGGTTTGCATTTATGTTTGTGGGGATATGTTGCGTTTTCGCCTAATCATTGATATGTCGTCGGCATTTTTGTATTTTATGTAATAACGAAAGGGAAAGCTTTTGAACTCCGAGGAAGCACTTTACTGGATAATCAAGAGCCATACTCCTATGGTTAGGAAAAACAAACAAACAAATAAATAAAATAAAATCAAAAAGGTTCTTTAGCAAGAGTCTGGCTTAAAATAATAGTACACCAACAAAGGTAGGTAAATGATTCCTATCCACACACGCAACCGTCTATATATATATACAGTATATACATATACATACATACATATATATATATACATATATATATATATATATATATATATATATATATATATATATATATATATATATATATATATATATTTATATATATATATATATATATATATATATATATATATATATATATATATATATATATATATAGACAGATAGATAGATAGATAGAAAATACATAGATATAGATATATATATATATATATATATATATATATATATATATATATATATATATATAATATATATATATATATATATATATATATATATATATATATATATATATATATATATATATATGTATGTGTACATATATAAAAGAAATAGGTAGATAGACAGGTTGCTGGGCAGATATTTGGTATTAATATTATTTTTTGGAAATAATAAATTTTAGTTTTAACAATGAAAGATTGTTCAGTCGATACAGAAATTTTAAAATCCATCAGGGTAAATGCGGGTCTCTTAATATTTTATTGATGTATGTAAGAATCTTTATTTGTTCAGCATATAAAACTAGGGCATTCCTAAGGAAATGAAAATAACCATATTTAGTAGCCATCAAACGCGAAAAAGATTTTTTCATTACAAATTACATACCTAGCTACAGAGAATCAATCAAATATGTATGAGATTTTTTATAACAATTTCTCTCTCTCTCTCTCTCTCTCTCTCTCTCTCTCTCTCTCTCTCTCTCTCTCTCTCATACATATGCTTTTAATTTGCACAACACACTTGATATATTTATATTTTTCGTTAGAGGCTTGGATTTTAACGAAAAATCTGAGTTTTACTTCTGAGTTTCATTCCCTTTCTGCACGGGACGATGTAAAGGATGAATAATCAGAAAGGGGAAATTCCTTAGATGTTTTTATAACAAAATTAAAACCGAAAATTTTAAGTAAAATGTGCAAAGAACAGAGAAGGCTAAGGTAGATTAGAGAGAAAGTATTAGTAGAAATTACTTCAAATGGTGACTAGAAATAAAGATTTTTTTCTACAAGTAGAGAAGAGAATAACAGAATAACTCGTGCGCCGACATTTTTCGTGTAAAAACTGATGCAGTCGAAAAGAAAAGAAACTCGTATAGCTAATAAGTCCAAAGTAGGTTCTTTGTAAAACTCTCTGAAGTTGAAGATAAAAAAAGTAAGGAATGTAACTGAAAATTATTTCAACAAAATTAATGTTGGGTATCACTGGATTTACCGCAAGTCTATCTTCCATCCATAAAAACTATAGTGAAAATGTAAATCAGATCATTACGAACAATTATATCTGTTTTCATGAAACACTGTTACTTTTATTCACAGTAAATATATCTCGTTTAAGCTCAGCCAGTATGAGGCCATTTTTAAGCCTTTGCTCTTACTGTTGCCTCTGGTTGCCCTGCCCCTCTGCCCCAGGGATCGTTTATCTGATGAGTCCTCCCTTCGGTTCCTGAAGTAGTTTGTGCTTACCCCCTCGGTTGTAGTCATAAGATCTTTTAGGCACGTGAATGAGGCATTGTGAGTATGTGTGTATGTGTATGTATATATATATATATATATATATATATATATATATATATATATAATTATACATAATATATATATATATATATATATATATATATATATATATATATATATACATATATATATCATATATACTCACAATGCCCCATTCACGCGCCTAAAAGATCTTGGCGACCACTAAAACCAGGGGTATGCACTAAACTAAAACTACTTCAGGAACCCAAGGGAGAAATCATCATATATATACATGTGTGTGTGTGTGTGTGTGTGTGTGTGTGTGTGTGTGTGTGTGTGTGTGAATTTACGCACGTATCCAGTGTCAGCAGCATCTTTTTTCTTTTTCCACTGTACATCAAGTATGTTGTTTGGTTCTCTCTAGCAATATAACTTCTGAGGCTTTCGCTTAATATTTTGCTTTTAATGTTAGAAACTAGTTTTTGTTCCCTATATTTGTTCAAGTGTTTTCAGTATTATGAGGTAAATGGTACTTATTGCTAGAGTTATTTTTCTTACCGTCATCTCTCATTTCCTCTTAAGCTCATTCACTTTCCACTCTTGGTATTTTGTAGTTGTAAATGAATATTTTTCAGAATAATTTTTGAGGAATGATTGTCCATATGCCATCACCCTTAAATTTGTGTTGTAGAAGCATGGACATTTTAAATCATGGACTGGGGTCCATTCTAATTTAATTTCATTTTATGTTTATTTTTGTTTGAAACAGATACAGCCCTGTCACTAGTTCTTCCTTTCCTCTTAAATAACTACAAGCTGCATTTGGTCAAAAAGAACCCGTTGTACCCGTTTTCGTAATTTTATGTTATTACTGTTCTCGTTAATTACTCCAAAAATAATTTTTACTTTTAAAACACACTATATTATTGCACTCCAATTTATTTGCACGGTTTTTAAATTAATTTCGATGATCCTTGTATCTTCCCATCTTTGTTGTTTTAAACATTCATTCCGTTTGTTTCCCCTTGTTTCTTCAAGAAGTTATTCTGCCCTTGCAGTACCCTTGAATTATCTATTATTTTTTAGATTCCGATACATGAATATTCAAAATAAAGTGGGTATTTAGCCTTGCTGATACTTTGATTTATATCGTAACGAAGTATTTATTTATATTTTTAAGGTTTGTCTTCTGTATTAAGATTCACCAGAAAATTACCATACTTATGACATAATTAGTACGCATGCTTTAATTCCTTAATTTTATATTCTGATTTCAGTTTTTAATGCATTTGCTATTATTATAGTAATTTTTCGTAGAAGTTTGCATTAAATGCGTTTCTAGATTTATTTTCATTTTACCTTTTCATTTGCATTTGCTTGATATAGTCATTACATTTTATAACATCTAAAACCATTTCTCCGTATGATTTTGTGTAATGCTATGTGGGGTAAATATCAGATTTTCCAGGTGTATGTGAAGAGACTGAGGAGCGATTGTTATATGATGACAAAAAAAATGTGAAATTAATAATGTCTTTCTTTGTAGGTTAAGCCGTGTGGTGTATTCTATATGATGGAAACTTTCATGGTACAATTATCGTTTCGAAGATATTGTCTTGAGATGGTTGTTTTATTGCTTATTGGCCAAAAACAATGATAACATCTAAATTCTACCAATTTCCGAAAGTATTAGATGTTTTTAAGTGAAATAATGATAAGTGTTTAGGTTACTGGCGTGATGTATTAGTTCCGATTAATGTAAATGTCAAAGAGAAATTTTCGTAATGGAAAGATCAGTAAATGAAATAATAAGAAATATCCGACAGTCTAGTTGTTATGTTACAGATTTCTAGGCACTGATTTAAAAATTGGCCACTTATTGACTGCTTTTTTGAAGTAATCCGCAGTTCTAAAACATTCAACGTTGTAGCGATAAACAAAATTTCGAAAAGTAAAATGTCATTGCTGTATGAATAGCTTGGAAGCAGCGGTTGCTAAGGTCTTATTGAGAAGTGACTGTTAACCCTTGAAGTTAATTAATTTCTCATTTTTTCCAAAGTAGTTGTTAGGAAGCAAATAGGATTTCTGTAATAAGCCTTAATAAGTATCGATCACATACTAGATCAACACGTAAGAAAGTAGTATATATGTCATGTATTTTACCTCACTTTGATATTCATTTTCGAGATCAGCGCCCTAGATAATTAGAAAAGACCTTCAGAAGTGCCATACCGCTGTGAAACAGTGCAATTACATACGATATTGGCAGCAAATGATTTGTCTCTTGGTAGTGTAACGCTCTCGAAGCGATCCTTACAGCCCGCGAGAAGTTGTACTGAGGTGGAGGCTACACCCCACCCCCCACCCCTCACAGACACAACAGTACCTCCTGCCATCCGTCCATTCCTCCTCCCCGTTCCTCTCCCTTCCCAGGGGCCTCTCACACAATGCTAGCAACGGACGGTGAAGGAGATCTTGACGGGTCAAAAGAAAGGATGTCATTGGCACCTTTTAAGAAGGGAAACAGTAGCCTTGCCTTTCCCTATCATATTACTTCCCTGTTCTTCGCCCAGCCTGCTTTCTTTCTCTCTTTTTTCTTCGGCCCTCCACACCTACCTTTATTCCTTAACGACATCTTTCCCCCTTGTTTTTCCCGCCCCTGCACTCATAACCCCACCCCTCCCCTCCCCTCCCTCCCTCCCTTTGGCATACACTACACGTTTCTCTGCGTACAAGAAAGGGCGCGGCCTTTCCTTTCCCCTCCCCTCCCCTCCTCCCTTTGGAGCCTTTGCGGAGACCAACAACTTTATGAATGATCACTCTCAAGCAAGCAATACTTTTCTCTTTGCTTTGCGATTATTAGAAGTCTTTGTCATTTCTGTTGTTGTTGTTGTTCAATCATCACCACCCCAGCTCATCTTCCTTTTCCCTAAGGGGTAATTTACCAAAGCTTAGCAGCAATAATCCGAGAAGGGAACTGGGGAAATGGGGGGGAATTTTCTTTTTCACCCATAGGATTCCCTTTGAGAAGTTTTCTGTACTTGATAATAAAGAAGATAATGAAATAATGTTTCCGATTTTCTCTTTCCCCTTTTGCTACTTCAATGGAAAAGAAAAGAAAAGATAAGAAAAGAAATCCATTTTCCTCTTGCGTAAAATTTTTTTCATTCATGAGATAATGAACTCTTCTTTTTCCTTCATATTTTTATGTCTATATTTTTTTTTTATTCAGACTCAGTTTCAAAAACAGTTTATCACAGCTTTTCTTTGTTGTGAATTACATTACAGCAACACTGTTGATTTACATTTCAACTTTTTCTTCGTTCGTTTACGTTTTGTCTGTTAGCATATTGTACCTCTGAATCCTAAAGCATAGCTCTAGTTGATATTTTTTTCGAAAAAGATAAAAAACATTCTCTCTCATATTGTACCAAAGATACCCAAAGTGTTAATCCTAACGATTTTGACTCTCTCTCTCTCTCTCTCTCTCTCTCTCTCTCTCTCTCTCTCTCTCTCTCTCTCTCTCTGATTAAGTGAATCGCTTTGCATTCATAATTCGAGAGTTCTATCCCGAAAGCGAACTATGATTTTTTTTTTTCTGTATTATTACATGGAGAAAGTTCAAGTCTCTTCTGCTTAATTTTCCATAAGTAATTGAAAAGAAGGGTAAAAGGAGAAGTGGAAGCCATTTTAATAATTAATTTTAAAAGTCCTCTTCTGCTCTTCTAACAACGTACCCAGCTCCCGTGGCTGAAGCCGGTTGAATAGTGATAATTCTCGGATTATTAACTTATAAATATGGTTTTTTTTAGGGAAAGAGTGGGGCGGGGGTGGGGGAGTACAGTCATCCGAAAGTGTACCCTTTCTCTCCTCCCCTCGATGATAATCATAAAATTTGTGAAAACTTGGTTTTTTCTCTAATACAGTTTTTTATGATTCATCAATGGAGCGTGCTACAGACAGGGAGTCTCCGTTATTCTTATTTGGTTTTGTTTGTTTGTTGATTAGAAGGATGACGCAAAAAGATGGTTCGGCTTTCCGAAAATGTTTTCAAAGGTCGGACTCATCAACGCCAAGTTGATTCGATTTTACGACAGATCGAGAACGAGATAAGGCATCTTTTGGTGGCTGACGGCTGGATTGCGTATCCTTGGCTGATGTTTGTGCTTTCCAAACCCTCTGATTGTGTATGCTCTTGTTTACAATCTTGTTTCATCAATTTTCACGGAAGTATTTTGGTTTTTCGAACTATCTCCGTGTTAGGTAATGTTTGCTCTCTTGTTGCCGGTGTCACAAGTAAAACGTAAGAGAAAATATCTTGTGAAGTGTCTCTCACCAACGCCCCATGAAGTGGGGATTACCTGTCAAGGCTTTCCTCTCCATTTTGATGCTATGCATTTTGACGGAGCAATGAACAATCGCGTCTCACTTTAAGTCTCGGTAGCTGCAACCCACAGCTGTCAACTAACAGACTAACAACCAGGTGCGTAATTCGCTGCTAAGGTCAACTAAGGTATACTGGATTTTAGGGAACGCGCCCTTGCGCCCCACGTTGTCCTGTTAGAGATTCGAACACGGGTCGTTCATCTGTAAGCTAGTTGCTCTACCACCAACCTCGAGGCCAGAGAGAGAGAGAGAGAGAGAGAGAGAGAGAGAGAGAGAGAGAGTGAGAGAGAGAGAGACTGCTTTTTTTATTTATTTGCAGTACTTGCTCCATATTTCAAACCAGCTATGTAGGAGTAAATGACATTTTGATAATTTTAAAATTCTGTCTCCATATTCATTAAATTTCTGTTTTAGCCACATGGATAAGAAAAATTATTTTCTGTTTTGCTTTACAATCACAGATCATTTTTCCAATAAATGTGAAACTTTGTCTTATTTAGTATTCAATGAAATACTGAACATACTCATTTGAGGCAGGCTGTCATTTTCTGGGAAGGGGATTTCAACAACATTCATGTTCTGGCAGTGGCCTAAATATGCTTGGAGGCTCATGATCTTTCCGGCTACTTGACCATTGAAATTATATGAAGCTGAACAACACCGGCGGAGAGGAGTTTTTTTCAGATTTTCATTGGTTAATGTAGCTTTAGATTCACTTGTTTGTTAAATACTGAAGTTGTCCAAAAATTAAGATTTGCCTCCTTATTAGTAACATTTTTGAATAACCGGACCGGGAAAAATGACATCATTAGTACGTAGTCCTGTTTGTGGACCCTGGTTTCAAATGAATGTATGACCCAATAGATATCCAGTCTTTCATACAGTATTAATCGCATAATCGTTTAGTAGATTTTACATTAATTTAGTTGTTACTCGAGATAACCACTGACTAACACTATGTAAAATAAACGAAGTCAGAAATTATTATACATAGTATGAAAATGTTCAGTATGATTATGCGCATGTCAAGATCATCTGTCTGTAAAGCAAATGTACGTAGTGTAGGATAAAACTACTTGCTGAAAAGGATGATTCTCATGATGCAAAAGAGGCCTAGTTGTAAACCACTGGGAATCCAGATGTTAGGCCTACCCATACACACACCCAACCATATGCACGCCATTATGCAGTTTAACAACGGTGTGAAAATTACCATAGATTAACCGTTGAATCTCTTTCGTGTGTAAACACTGTAATACAAACTCATTTTAAGCCTCTCTCCTCTCTCTCTCTCTCTCTCTCTCTCTCTCATACACACACACACTCACACACACGTACGTATGTTACTTCATGCAAACATATTTGCTTCTCTTTTTGTGTTTTAATCGTGTCATTTACTTATGTATTCCATAGGATCTACCCATATATATATATATATATATATATATATATATATATATATATATATATATATATATATATATATATATATATATATATATATATATATATATATATATATATATATATATATATATAATAAAAACAGCAGCACAGTAATTCACGGAAGGACACTCCACCAGTAAAAAAAAAAAAAAGATAATTTTCACCCAAAGCGTGACCAATTGCTGAAAATTACAATGTCACTGGGGTAAAGAAGGCACATTGAAGTAAGGGGGTTAAAATGGTATATGATTCCAGGCCCATTATTCGTACCTGTCCTCAAGAGGCAGGACTAATAGAAGCCTTTACTAGAGAGAGAGAGAGAGAGAGAGAGAGAGAGAGAGAGAGAGAGAGAGAGAGATGGCTAGCCTCCCAGCATTGTGATGCATTTTTCATGCCTCTCCATCAGTAAAGAAATCTCTTTTTGATAGGCGTTACCATGTCAAAACTTCACCACCTCTCTCTCTCTCTCTCTCTCTCTCTCTCTCTCTCTCTCTCTCTCTCTCTCTCTCTTTGTCCATCACGACTTGAAAACTGTTAGTAGAGGCCATCTCCTGGAAAGTCTTATAGCAGTGTTACCTTAAGGACTGGTAGCAGACCCCGTTAGTGTTCTTTGAGAATCTCTCATATCTGCGCTAAGAGAAACTCACTAAACGAAACTATTGCTGCTTGACAGAGTTCCTTCTCCGGCGAAGTTTCAGAAAGAAATGTTCCGAAATTTAAACTAATCTGTGTTTTTATCGATTTGTTATAAGATTAATCTAAAGGCCAAACGCTGGGACCTATGAGGTCATTCAGCGCTGAGAGGAAAATTGAGAGTAAAGGAGGTCTGAAAGATGTAACAGGAGGAAAATCTCACAGTTGCACTACGAAAAAATTGTTAGGAGAGGGTGGAAAGTAAGATGGAAGAAAGGGAATATGAACGGAGGTACAGTAAAAGGAATGAAATAGGTTGCATCTAGGGGGCGAAGGGACGCTGCAAAGAACCTTGAGCAATGCCTACATTGCACCGCGAGAGGTGCACTGATGGCGCTACCTCCCTACGGGGTTATCGATTTGTTGGTTGAGGGTTGCTCAGGTAAGGCACCGATGCGTCTTACTAACCTAGTTAGAGTTATTCGCTTATTTGCCGCTTCTTATTTGTCCATTTTAATTGTTTTGATTAGTAATGTGGTATAGTGTATATATATTTATATAATTTTTAAAAGATATGTATGACGAGGATTTACAGCTGTTCGCAGATGAAGAAATGCGAGAGAGCATGTAAGCAAAGGGCAACATTTCACTAAAATATTTCGTCCCCTCCCACCGTCTCGGATATGCAGTCACATTTAGTAACACATTCATGACACCTAAATAGAATGAGGGACTCATCAGGATGGAATGGGAGTACAGCTGATGAAAATATAAACGAATTTTACATAATTTTTAACGTTCAGAATTTTTTACTTAATTTAATATAACTAGATTGTCATTAACTTTAATTTACCTGCACATGTATGCAAGACCGCACTGAACTATACTTAACGTAAGAATACAAAAACAAAGTGTAGGTGCTTAATGCTAACAGAAAAAAAATGGAGCTATTAAGAATTTCTCCCTTAGTAAATGTCGAGTCGGAAGTTCTGAAAAAGTAGCAAAGCTGATGATAAAGGATCAGTATTCTGATATGGTTCGGTCATCAGGAGAGAATAGTGGACCATAGGTTGGCAGAAAGAGTGTATGATTTGGAATTGTTTGGAAGGAGGAGAGAGGGTGTGAACGAGGTATTGAAATGGAAGGGCTCTAATGTCCAATATGTGAGGCTAAGATGGAGTGGAATGTCATACTTGTTTTGTGGACACTGAAACAGTGCTGGTGACCCTGTGAGTAGGTATATAATTCAAAATTGAAAGGCCAACTGTGACAGAGACAGCCTTATTTCATTCGTAAGCCACCTCTTATTAAGGAGGGAAGAAATTCTTCCCGGCTTTCAAAAGAAAACATATCGAAAAAGAGAGGAAATCAGGTTGTTATTAGACATTGTGTCCATGAAAAATGCTTTCTTGTTGAATATGACCAGTAGACCATATATATACATATACATATACATATATATATATATATATATATATATATATATATATATATATATATATATATATATATATATATATATATATATATATATATATATATATATATATATATATCTGCTATTCTCTCCTCATGACCCAACCATATCAAAACACTGATCCTTTTTTATCATCAGTTTCGCTACCCTTTCAAAACTTCTGGCTCGACACTTCCTAAGGAGTAATTCTTAACAGCTTTAATTTTTTTTTTTTTTTTTGTATTGGCATTAAGCACCTACACTTTGTTTTGTTTCTATCGAGAAGAGTTGGCTCAGCACTCAATGCACACATTCCAACTTTAGCTCCATTAGATACGTCCCTCCTCTCCTTGCTTCCCCGGTCTGTGAGATGCCTCTTCGACCATCGTCTTAAGTACCTTCAAAATCAAGTGCGCTCATTCTTCCACCGTCTTTATCAGCAGTTATTGTTCTATCTTTCAGGTTTCCGTTTACCTTACTCCTGTTCACATTAGTTTTCGTACGAAACTTTCAAACCTCTTCACTTGTATCTGCAGCATCTCTTAATTATTCCCACTCATCACTGCATTATCTAAAAACATCGGGCCCGCCACACTTCATTTAAAGCCATTTTCTTAGTAAATAAATTTACCATTAAGACACATCCTACTCTTTCCTCACACCCAGTTTGACACGAAGCCATTCACTCTCTCATCTGCTGTATTGCTCTTGGAAAGTTTCCTTGCTGCACCGCGCATCCTCATCACCCTTACTTTTTAGCTCATAATTGTATCATGATCATTTTTCATGTTTATGCATATTACACACATAATTTTTATGCTCTCAAACCTTTCACACAACTGTTTCAAAAAAATTACTTTAGTCGCTTACCCTGTTCCTTCTAACACTTTTACCCCGACACAAAGGGGCTGTTGCTCATTCACCCATTCCTTAGAAACCTTTCTGTCATTCGAACATATCTTACACACATCGGTCAGCCACTCAATCAAAATTTCATCAAAAGTGCCTGGGGATCTCCCATGACAACAGGTGCCTTGTCATTCTTTGAGTGCTTAATTTCCCTCATATTTCATTCCTAAGTGCTTAATTTCCCTCATATGCTCTACAGTCATTTTCACAAGCATTTTCAAATTTAAGCATGAACTTACATCATTCATTTATACTAGTCTTACATTGGTCAGACCTGCTCCTCCTTTATTCTCCAAATAATCTCTCTATCAACAAAAACTACTTGCTCTTCAGACAACATTTCTCCATTTTCATGTTATCCTGAACTCAGTTTAGTTATTAATTTCTCTCAGTAATATTTCCTTTGATTTGCACCTTCATTTTTAGCACATCATACCATTTTTCTTTCACTTCTTCCATATTTACCTTCTTTTATAATGCCATAGGATCATCTCTCTTTTCCAGCTGCTCTTCCAAGAATTTTCCTTTTTCCTTTTCTGTCCTTAATTTCATCACTCAGTCACTTGCTGTTCTTATTCCCGCTTCTTATTAGCCACTATACTGTTCATACTATCCTTGTATTTCTTTCACTACATTGTCTTTAATTATTACCCATTTTTAATCCATCTATTCCATATGTGCTATTCTCTTTTTTTTTTTATTAGACTGACTTGTCTTAATTTCTTTACTGGAACACTTTCAGACTTTCCTCTCCAGCGAAACACTTTATCTGTTCTCTCCTTAACCAGATCCAGATCAGATATGCGCCCGGCTATTTCTCTTTTCACTCATGCAGCCTTCACCGTGCAATTCCATTTACGTTACTGTAACAGAGCCTAACAAATTCTGATGGATGTTCTTTTGAAGACTTGTAAAAACCCTTTTCTGAACGTATTTCTCGGAACTCTGGTTCCATTACTCCACAAACTATATACCTAGAAAGTATTCCACTGATTTCCGCGTCACCTGCTGTTGAATTTAATTTATCCAGCACGATTACCGTTAGCGTTGATTAATTCAGGTACAGATATTTTTAACTTTATTAGTTGTCAGATTGCAAAAGAATGTACTTCTAATGAGTTCAATTTGAACAAGCATTCATATTTGTATGTTATTGAGTAGCTACAGAAGAACTCATGGCGTTGCATGTATATATTCAGTTTTAACAGAATTAATACATAACTACTAAACGAAAGAGATTTTCTAAATCTCTCTCTATGCACATTAGTATATCACCCATTGCAGGTGCATTGTATCAGCTTTGGTTATACGCATACTTTGAATCTCTCTCTCTCTCTCTCTCTCTCTCTCTCTCTCTCTCTCTCTCTCTCTCTCTCTCTCTCTCTCTCTCTCAACCAGTACTAAACCAATGACAATGCCATTTAAATCTCATCCATGGGTTTTTTGTCTACATAATTCTGCACCTTCTCCTTCTGCAACTTTTCATATTTCCTCCATCTTTTTGCCTTCAACTGTTTCTTTCACCCCCTCCATGGAAGGGTGACGGGGAATCATCCGGTCGATTAACTGAGAATGAGCAAAATTTTAGGCATAGACCCACGGTCGATTAGGCAAGATTTCCTCCCATCGTTCGACTTGTAATCCATTCAGGATCCCGCTATATAATTTCATTCGAGTTCTATTGCAGCGCCATCAATTATGTTATCATGGACTCTTCAGAGTTCTCTTATTGTAATCGTATCATTGTCGTACCACAGCTTCTTTAATTATGTTACTGAAAACTCCTGAGCCTTCTTTTATTACAGCCTGTCAGAGTCGTGTTGATACGATCCCTTTACAATTTTGTCATGGGAACTGTATCAGAATTGTTTCATTATTGTAAGATAGTCACATTCTAGTATCACCATCGATTACATTATAACCTCTAGCTCCGCATCCCTGTTGGGGCGGGGGGGGGCGGGGTTTAGTGCCGTCAGTGCACCTCACGGGGTGCACTGTAGGCATTACTAGCCCTTCGTTAGCTGAGTCGGTTGAGCTTCGGACTGTCACTCGATGGGCCGGAGTTCAATTCTCTCGGCCGGCTGATGAAGAGTTAGAGGAATTTATTTCTGGTGATAGAAATTCATTTCTCGCTATAATGTGGTTCGGATTCCACAATTGGTTCTTAGCCACGTAAAATAATTCTAATCCTTCGGGCCAGCCCTAGGAGAGCTGTTAATCAGCTCAGTGGTCTGGTAAAACTAAGGTATACTCAACTTTTTTTGTAGGCATTACTAAAGGTTCTTTGCAGCGTCCCTTCGGTCCCTAGCTGCAACCCCTTTCTTTCCCTTCACTGTACCTTCATTCATATCTTTCTTCCATCCTGCTATCCACCCTCTTCTAATAATTGTTTCATAGCGCAACCTCGAGGTTTTCCTCCCGTTGCACCTTTCAAACCTTCCGACAATCAATTTCCCTTTCAGTGCTGAATGACCTCATGGGTCCCAGCACTTGGCCTTTGTCCAAAATTCTATATCCCATTCTAGCTCCGCTTCTGTAGCCCCTTCGGAATGCTGTTATTTATATAACCCTAACAGATATCCATATTGATAATTCCATCTGTGTTATATTATATTATTCATTGCCTTTCTAAAGATATATGACTTTGGTAGAATCAGAGCTTTACTATTTGCATTTGCATAAATTCAAAATACTCAAAGATATCAAACGGCTAATGGTGCAACACCAGGAAGATCTCAGAAGTCCTGTCTTCATATACCCATCAGAGTTACATCATCACAGCCCAGTCAGTTCCCTTATCTTATCCCCTCCAAGTGTTGTATCATTGCAAGCCTACTGATGCAGCTGTCTTGAAATGCGGATGGCGAGACCAACGGAAAGATGACGCCGCAATTGCAAGGTAAAGACGTTTAATGGTAGGAAGTAAAACGTTATTTTTTATGAAACAAAGGAGATAAGCAACAAATTACAAAAGCGCCCGATGTCATTTGCCTATCATAATTATTGGTTTTATTATCAACCCTATTATTATTATTATTATTATTATTATTATTATTATTATTATTATTATTATTATTATTATTATTATTATTATTACCAGTGACACAGTGTCATTCAGTCGAATGATCTGTCTGTATTTTGTCCTTTTTGGCCACAAAAACAAACGATCTCTTTGATTCATTTCATAACGTTCATATTTTGTTGTGTCATGCCATTTTATTTATTATTGAATAATGTTGACAAATAACAGTAGACAGTAGCGGTAGAAATAGGGGTGGTGGTAGTAGCAGTAGTAATTACGCTGTCATGACTGTAATGCAGACAGTGAGAAAATTAACCTTCCTCTGAAGAGTGCTGCAGAACTCAGTAAATAAATTATTCCAGTTTATTGACATCTCATACAAATTAAAAACCAGGAACTGTCTCTGAACTGATATCTGTGGCCTTTATTTTAAAAATGATAATTCTGTCAGAAAAAGAATGAGTAAAGCAAAGCTTGCTTTTACATGTAGGACAGACTGGTTTATATGCAATTAATAGATGCAGCACTTGTAATTATAGTAAATAAAACTATTACTTATATTATTCTCATTAAACTAAATTGCCTCTAAAGTTTTCATTGACATTAAAAGTGAACAGAATCTGCATATAACATCATACATAAGTCTGTTCCTCATATCATGCATGTTCATTATATATAAAGATATGATGCGTACGTCTGCATTGTCTGATACCTAAAAAATAACTTTGGAATCATCGCAGGTTGAAGATCAAAATTATTTATTTTCAACTCGATCTGGGCTTCCTGCGTTGTCATTGTCCTGAGGTCAGAGAATCTTGATAATAATGATTATCAAAGCTGTCACGAGATATAAGAAATGTCTTGTGATTCCGGTAGAATTTCCTTGCGAATCATTCGGGTTTTCACCAGTGACAGTAAATTGATATAAGTTTCTTAAGACTATATTTTATAATACACTTTAATATTTTGTTTATCATTAATAAACATCAGAAGAGAGTATAGCAGATTTTATTTCAAACCCACGAAACAACATTTTTGTTCTAATGATATTTGATTTAGCTGGCATTTTATAATTAAGAAAGTAAGACGATCTAAGATTTCGTGTTATTCTTAATTACTCAGAATCAGTTGAAAAGGAAAGCACCATTAATGACTTTATGAGATTAATACTTCGCATGACAAGAAGTAGTTTGTAATTTCTTTTTTTATATGTAATTAAGGCTGTATTATCACGCAAATTTCTCTTATTGAAGATAATTCTTTCGTCATTTGGTCATCAGTGGTGAAACCTGGTTTGAATAAATTCGTTTGCCACCCGAATCGCAGTTCAGGTGGTACACGTTTACACTCTGCCCTTGACGTTTCAATTACGAAATTTCAAAACAGTCTTTTTTCTTTCTTCCTTTTTCTTTTCTTTTTCCAAGCAAAACGGAAGGCAACTCTCCGAGTTCTCGTTGCTGACGCAATGGCATGATAAACAATTTCACATAAAAGACATTTCTCAACATAAAGGATCAAGAACTTCAGCAAGTATTTCTTCAAGTGATCTCTTTATAGAAAAGAAAATTATAAGCATTCATTCAAGACATGTTCGAAATAAGTGGAGATTGGCCGTGGGTTAGCCTCTGCTTGTTTTTGTCCTATTATGTATTTATGCCTTCACGTGAAGTTGGATTAAGGTACTGGGCTTGCAGCCTCATATCCTTTACACAAAGCATACATAGCTAAGGGTTCATGAAAATGCATCTACCATACAAAGAGCGTTTAACAGCTCGGTTTCCTACTCTTCTTTCTTAAGATTTCCACTGAGATCCTTCTGAAAATTCAAACAGTAAATGAAATAAATAATTTCTCCGTTTCCCCACCAGTCTTAGGATCAGAGTCGGGGGAGACCTGCACTCAGAGAATATCCACAATGATGTCTTTGTTTTTTCTTAAAAACTTGTGAGTGCGGGACCAGTAAATTTCATAAATATCACATACACACACGTACGCGCACACATACATATGCCTCATGACTTAACCGGCAGCTTTCTCGCGTACTAAGTACTCTATGAAACACCCATTGCGCCTCTGTTGACCTAGGCAGTGGATTAGGTACCTGATATTTAGATGACTGTGGAAGTTGCAACCTTGATTCAAAAGTTTACGAATATATATATATATATTTATATATATATATATATATATATATATATATATATATATATATATATATATATATATATATATATGTATATGTGTGTGTGTGTGTGTATGTGTGTGTGCGTTTGTTTGTTTGTGTTTGTGTCTCTGAAGTACCTGTGATTTATGTAGATTATCAGCAACTTTTAGTGACTAGCTGAAGAGATTATCAAAATGAACAGTGTAAAATTTAGCCGTGCGTATACACATTTATTTAAAACCCTCCACGCATTGCTTATTATTGTGGGTGGTCTCTTAGAAACGAAAATTGTAAAAAATTATATATATATATATATATATATATATATATATATATATATATATATATATATATATATATATGTATATATATATATACGTATATATAAACAGGTATACTCCCAGTTATCAACATACAAAATTTTTAGTCCCAGTGCTGGAACCTTTAATCAGGAATCAATAAAGTGTTGCCAGGTCAAAAACGTTTAAAGAATCTATACTCTCCCAAAATTCTGATACATAGATGGCGAGTTTAGATGTTGAATCCCTTTTTACCAATGTTCCTGTTAGGGAGACCATTAATGTAAATTTTAGACAAGTTATATCCCCAATCTGATTCATGTATCAAGTGTTCTACTTTTAAATCTCTTTTAGAAATGGCGGTGCTGGACACCGCCTTTATTTTTAATAGTAATAATTTATATAAACAAGTGGAGGGCATGGCTATGGGTTCTCCATTAGGCCCTACCTTTTCCAATATCTTTATGTGCTCGCTGGAAGAGCGCTTTTTAGATGAGTGCCCTCTGTCCTTCCGCCCATTGTTTTATGAAAGATATGGTGACGATACATTCACCCTTTTCAGCCGTAGTTTTGACTCTGATACGTTCTCGGAATTTGTTAGCTTGTATCACCCAACTATTAAGTTTACCCTTGAAAGGGAAGTGAACGACCTTCTTTCATTTTTAGATGTAAAAGTCCTTCGAGAAAACAAACAGTTTAATACTGCTATTTTTAGGAAAAAGACATTTACAGGTTTGGGAACTAATTTTCATAGCTTTTGTTTTCGTAATTTTAAATTTAACTCCATTTTTACTCTTGTATATAGAGCTGTCTCCCTTCCATCTAACTGGTCAGTCTTTCATAAGAAAATTACCTTTCTTTTAGCATATTTTACCAAGCTCGTCAACAGGATTATTTATAAGGTTCTTAACAAAGAGTTTTGCACTACCGCCAGTAAAATAAATGTTCCTAAGCTTCCTTTTTATGCCCGATCCCCATATTTGCACGATGATTCCTTTAGGGTCGAATATACAAAAATTGTAAAAAAAATACTTTGATGTTAAATGTTTAACTTATTCCTATTAGTCCACTCACAGTTGGCTCCTTGTTTCGATTTAAAGATCGTTTATGCCCCCTCATGTCCTCTGGTGTAGTGTACAAATATTCTTGTCCCAGATGCAGTCTGGGATCTGACGTGGGTTCTTCTCAGAGGATGATGAGGGTTCGCATAGACTGCCACGAGGGAGTTAGTTTCCATACTGGATGTTCACTATCAAATCCCGAACAGTCCAGTATATGTTAACATAGCAAAAAATGTAAAGTTCCCATTAAATATGACGATTTCATTATTGTGGGTCAAAACTCCAGCCCAAATGAATAACTGATCCTCGAGTCTCTCTTCATCAAGCAACTTGTTCCGCAGTTGAACACCCAGTCCACCTCCACGCCCTTGTACCTTTTTTAACATGTTGTTTTTGTATACATTCTTTCAGTTTTTGTTTATCTCTTGCCATGGTAGGTCGACCCCCCGTACTCCCTAAGTATATCTTAACTTTGCAATTTTTTTTTTTTTTTGTATTTTTATCTGAACTTTTAATGAACTTATGCGCTTTTAATTCCTTGTGTAATTTTGTCAGTCTATAGTGTACTTGTATGTATGTGTGAAGTTTTGGTTTTCCTTTTAATTAATGTATAAATGATTTTTAGACAACTTGCAAATTCATATGATTTACATTGGTCATTATTTGTTGCACAGAACCCCGAGGGTGCATTCAACTGAATGCGAAACGCGTCGGAGTAAATTGTGATACTTCGCCATGTTGTTCCTGCTCCTGCTTCTGCTTCTTATATATATATATATATATATATATATATATATATATATATATATATATATATATATATATATATATATATATATATATGCACATAAATTTCTGACTCACATCAGGATCGAACCCAGGTCTTTCAATTGAAAGACAAGACCACTACCAACCAAGCCACACAAGTCAAAAGAAGTTGGAACCTGGGTACCACTGTACCTAAGGCTTTACCTGGGCAGACTAACTGCTTCCATACTAGCGTGTTTTCCCCAACTTACTGACTCAGCAGTGACCCAAGTGACAGCATGTCATTCGAATTATCTTTTCTGAGTGAAAATAATAGAAATAATCAACACAAATTCACGTGTGCAGCAGAAATAAATTTCTGACTCGCATCAGGATCGAACCCGGGTCTTTCAATTGAAAGGCGAGACCGCTGCCCCCCAAGCCACACAAGTCATAAAAGAAGTTGGAACCTGAGTGCCATTGTACCTAACGCTTTACCGGGGCAGGCTAACTGCTTCCATACCAGCGTGTTTTCCCCAACTTCCTGACCCAGCAGTGACCCAATTGACAGCATTTCATTCGAATTATTCTTTCTGAAAGACCTGGGTTCGATCCTGATGTGAGTCAGAAATTTATTTCTGTTCCACACGTAATTGTGTGTTAATTATTTCTATCATATTCACTCAGAAAGGATAATTCCAATGAAATGCTGTCAATTGGGTTACTGCTGAGTCGAGAAGTTGGGGCGGTTTTCAAGCAGTTAGCCTGTCCAGGTAATTCCTTAGGTACAGTGGTACTCAGGTCCGAACTTCTTTTATGACTTTTGTGGCTTGGTTGGCAGCGGTCTCGCCTTTCAACTGAAGACCTGTTTTCGATCCTGATGTGAGTCAGAAATTTATTTCTGCTGCACACGTGATTGTGTGTTGATTATTTCTATATGCATATGTACACACACACACACACACACACACACACACACACACATATATATATATATATATATATATATATATATATATATATATATATATATATATATATATATATATATATATATATATATATAATATCCCTTCTGTGAGTCTGTGTATCTACGAGAGTATGTGTTTTTTTCAGTCTGTTTAAACTAAGAATCCCAATTCCAAATTGGATTTATAGTGTTTACTGTAATATTAGCTTTAGCTTAATACTGATTTCTTGAAATATAATCGTATTGGAATTGCTCAGAAATGGATTAGGTCCGTTTAAGTAAAATTTCGGTCATAAAGATTGGGTGTTATCATCAGTGCACTGTTCTGATAATCAGGATGTCTATGATCAGAGTGCTAGTAAAATAATTAATTTATCAAAACGATATTAGAATGACTCGAGAATGATCGAGATCATTAAGAATGATACCACTTGAACAAAATTATACTGATCGTGAACATTATTAGGGGGAGGTGATTACAATAACCGTTAGACATTATGGAAATGTGATTACATGAATGTAATTTATTATCAGTATAGGGTTTTTTTATTTTATATTTTTATTTTTATGATCACGGGAGGACAAGAAATTAGTTTTGCCAAATATTAAACTTTGCTCTTTTTATTCTTTCATTATTGATAAAAGGTATTTTATACAATAAATGGAGGGTAATTTCTTCCAGTTTATTTCATTTTCTTCTTCATTAAATGAAAACTCACACGGGGAGAAAAGAATTTTTCATTTAATTCATATTTTGTTCTTCTAAAAATTGTAAGTATGTGAACGTTACTTTTTCTCTTGTGATTTTCGAGTTAATTAACAGAGAAAAATCAGCATGTCTTACCTTTAGAGCTAACTAAAGACAGGAATATTTTGCTTCTTCAATCGTGCTTTTTTCTTTAAAGGCGGTAGGTGCTTTGTAGGATGTTTATAGAAGACATAAAACTGATAGTATTATGTAATGATAAAACCCGAACTCAATTATTATATATTAAATTTTAACAAACCAGCGAATATAAAATATGTCTCTGAAAGTCATTATAATCAGTCTTGAGATTCAAAAGGAAACATTTATATTTTGATAACAAAGAAATCGGAAATTTATACTGGTAATCTTTTGTTTGCTTAATTTTAGATTCTGTATTTTAAGAAATGGTTTTTAAAAAAAAAACGGTGAAGGAGGAGAAAGTTTTCCTCGTTAATGGTCAGTTCTTACAAGGAAACGAACTTTAAGAACCAAGAAAGAGTAAATTCCTAAAGCCAATAAAAGTGATAGGAAGACGGAAGAAATAAAAATGCGAAGTGAAGACATGAGAGGCATTCTATGGGAGAAGGAGGAGGAGGAGGAGGAGAAAAAGAAGAAGAAGGGGCTTATGGGAGGATTTGAGCAAAGAGAAGGGCCCTTTCCACCCCCTCTCCCATCCCTCTCCCCCACACCATCCTTTCATTGAAAAGGCCCCTTTGTAAGGGCCATTGTAGGCACCTCCCCGCCTTCTCTACAAGAGACACCTGCGCGAATCTACTCTCTCTCTCTCTCTCTCTCTCTCTCTCTCTCTCTCTCTCTCTCTCTCTCTCTGTTATCCCACGGGTTTCTCCGTCTGGGAGTCGTCTCTTGCAAAGCGGTCCGTCTGTCTGTCTGTGTTTCATCCTTTTGTTTTGTCTGCTCAGCGTCTGCAAGAAGATTCTCTCTCTCTCTCTCTCTCTCTCTCTCTCTCTCTCTCTCTCTCTCTCAACATGATGAACTGTAGTATGAGCGCAGTTTACATTGCTAACGATAACGTCGAACGCAAGCGTCATCTGAGTTACTAAGATGCTACAGGTGTTCGTTTCAGTTGTATATATATATATATATATATATATATATATATATATATATATATATATATATATATATATATATATATATATATGTGTGTGTGTGTGTGTGTGTGTGTGTGTTCGTGAGTGTGTGTATACTTGTGTGTCCATATGACATATATCTGTTATATGTACACATTTGGAATGGAAAGATTTGTATGGATATGTATTGCTAACGTGCGCTGTCGTGTACGAACTCTTGAAATTAAAAAAACGAAATGTCTGCTCATTCGTTAAAGTAGATTTTTGTACTTACTGAACGAGCCAATTTCTTGAAGGGCCAAGATCAGCGGCCTCGCAGATGCGCGCTTAGATCATCAGAGGCCAAACACGTCCACTTACCACAATAGACCGTCATTCCTTTCCGTTTTAAGACAAACGGGAAAGAGATAAAGCCATTTTTACCGCGTTGGCCGGTTTATGTAGGGTGATGACGCCAAATTGCTCCCAGTGACTTGGACTATTCAACGTACCGGGCAAGTCATAGGTTCCTTGTGTCTGCCACCTGCCCAGTATTGTTCTCTGGCATTCCTGAAGAGAGAGAGAGAAAGAAAGTATAATGGCGGTTCTCGCATGCAGTTATAATCTGCTCTGTTCTCGGCTCTGAGAGAGAGAGAGAGAGACTGGCATACGTGAACATCTCGGTAGGATCCGCATTCGATTATAAATATATCAATTTTTGGCTACGACCAAGAGTATTTCCAATCAAGTGACACTTCACGTATACTCGTATAATGTAGCTAGATGTATCATACAATAAAAGGGCGTTTGGGTGCGAGAGTCTGAGTACATGTTCATTCAGAATTAAGCACTGAGCTGAAAACAACTATTTTTTCTGAAAGGGAAGAAAATGACGCCTTTCAAATTGTGTGAGGAAGGCCTTTTTCACTTGGTTTTATGACATTTCTACAAGACTTTTTCCTGTAATCCAAGTGATATACAGTATAGAGCTGACTTTTCTTTGCGTGTTGTATAACCGATGAGCTGTATTATCAAAGGAAGGAAAAATAACTAACATTGTTGCTTCCCTGTGGTTTAAAACTGCATTGCAACAATTACCAGTGTTACAAGGGGCAAATCATCGCTGTGATGCACACGGAAGAAAAAATAATAAATCCACTTTTTCATAACTGAGAAATCGTAAGGCAAACGTTCCTATATGTTTTAATCATCATAGTAATTCTTTCAGAGCTAAGCTTTGCTGCCGGGTAAAACTCGACCTGAATTATAAAAGAAATATAAGAGCGCAACATTTTCACAGTAAAAATCTTGGGGAAACTTTTTAACTATTTTAGTTAACATTCATAATGCTCTGTCGTATAATGTTTCAATAACAATCCCCGAAAGTTGCTAAAAATCATAAAGCTAAATATCATTATCTTCGTGAGGCATATTTCGTTATAAAGCGTATCCATGTCATATGCAGACAACAAATCAAAACAAACCTAGCTAATGGATAGAGTATGGTTACCCTTCTATGAGAAATAAAATAAACGTTATAAGGGCAAAAGGAAAAAAGCTAAGTCAAAAATGACTGAAACGAATTTGCGGTGTCATGTAGCCAACTGGGGATTGTTTTTTTTTTTTTTATATTTTTAGGCTTATACCGTATATTCTGGCAATATTTTACTTTGTGTAATATGATAAGTGACCTGAGTTCGATACTGCGGGTAGGTAGTAGGGATACTTTGGTCCCGTCTCCTGCGAGACCTGTTGCGGCCCCATTGGTGTAGGCAGTAAATTGAGGACAAGTTGGTTGATCGGCTGTGGTGAATCGCATAACCAAGTCTTTGAGGAAAAAGCGTACATTAATATATACGTACATACATATATATATATATATATATATATATATATATATATATATATATATATATATATATATATATATATATATATATATTTATATTTATATCTATATATATATATGCATGTATAACTGAATCACGAAAATATGGAACGTGATGAATATATAAATAAAGATAAAATCCACGAAGGAAACGGAAACACTGGAGTGCTGCGAGGCCTTTCGACACTAGTCCTTTACTTAGCAGACTTCTGAAGGAAAGAAACACTGGAGTGCTGCGAGGCCTTTCGACACTAGTCCTTTACTTGGCAGAGTGTGGATTTTATCTTTATTTATATATATGCATACATACCTTTGTGTATGTATGAATTAAGGCTCTTCGGAAAAATAAGAAAAATACACGCATACAGAAAAAATTAATAATTAGCATGAGGTTTAAAATTTTTAGAGACTGAGAACAAAAACCGCTAAAAGAGGTAAGGAAAAATAATGTCTGGGCGCAAGAAGTGCAAGACGGAGCGATTTAGAAGATTTTGTTAGATTTTTGAAGTTTTAGGTGAAAGAGAGAAATATTCTGGAATCCATATGAGAGAGGTTTTTACTAAAAGTTAGATGTGTCAAGTCGCTTGTGTACTGCAGTGTCACTGGAAATCTAATGAAGAGTCGTTGTCGAAAGTTTAATGGATCTTTTCTCCATGATTTAGTTGGGGACAGTTAATTTGATTGCAGATGTGGCTTGCAGTTTGCTTTCTTCATTGTTGATCGTTTGCAAAGAAATTGAGCGTTAGAAAGAAACAAGCAATATTTCGGGAAGGGGTGAGGAGAGAGAGAGAGAGAGAGAGAGAGAGATATTTTATTGTTATGAACCATTTTTCTTACCTTTATTTACATTCACTGCATACAGTTCTTTTAAGGCTAATGGCATGGTTCAATTACATTCGTATACATGTGTATAACGACGTACATATTTCTATATATGTATATATATATACTATATATATATATATATATATATATATATATATATATATATATATATATATATATATATATATATATATATATATGTCTGTAGTATGTATGCATGTATATACAAACACACACACGCATATTTATTTATATATATATATATATATATATATATATATATATATATATATATATATATGTGTGTGTGTGTTTGTATATACATGCATACATACTACAGACATATATATATATATATATATATATATATATATATATATATATATATATATATATATATATATATATATATATATATATATATGTGTGTGTGTGTATTTGTATATACATATACAGATACATGTACGTAGATATGCACATGCATATGTATGTAATTAAGCCATGCCATTAATCTTAAAAGGTATTCACTGTATGCACCGGGTTTAAATGAAGGTAAGACTGCATAAGAAAAATGGTTCATAGCAATCTCTCTCTGTCTGTCTCTCTCTCTCTCTCTCTCTCTCTCTCTCTCTCTCTCTCTCTCTCTCCACCCCTAAGCCGATATGTATATATATAATTATATGTGTGTATATGTATATATGTATACATATGTATATATATATATATATATATGTATATATACATATGTATAATGTATATATATACTATATATTATGAATACGTATATGTAATATATATATGTATATATATGACGTTCTACTGAACCTAATCACCCATTTACTCTTTAAATTTACATGTCTGATAGACTTTAAGTTTGTTTCTTAAAATCTAGAACCTTTCAAAATAAAGAGAAATGACTAAAGTTTATTATATCAGTATCGCAACCGATTTGCACCGAAAGTTTATTGTTAATCGGCGAAGAAAGGGAAGGTTTTAAAAAGAGATCATCGGATGAATAGATATAGATGGCAAGGTGAGATAAACTGATATAGACATAGATAGGACCCTAATGCAACCCCCTATGGAACGCCGCTTCAGTTTCCCATGGCGTTGGAGATATCAAGCGTTGATTTTTATGGAGAATTTTTCCATCGATTTCAAATACTGGAAAATCCTCTTAAAAATATACTTGCAAAATTGTTTATATTCGTTACATTTAATATTTATCTGTGGTGTTACTTTGAAAAGTAAAGGAATGATAGCAAGACAATGAAAATAAAAGGTCAAAATGACCAGCGCAAGTGACACCTGGCAGCGAATTCAAACGCTTCGAAAATACACGACAGAGCTAAAGGTGAAGGGTAAGAAAAAGTAGAAGAAAAGACACCAGTAGAAGGGAGCCTTCTGGACTTTTTTTTCGTGGCTTTCATAATAGGGAGACATACAGTGCCTATCAGTACTTTACTATCGTGTAATGATATAGGGGGGGTTCACAAAGGTTGGGTGTGGGGATATTAGCCCCCCTACTCCCCTATTTTTAGGCAGTTCCCTGCCTGATGGGGTTGAGCGAGAGAATGGGGAGGTAATGGGGTTTGACGAGAGTACACGAAGTTTGAGGGTAAGGCGAACCTCCGAGTGAATGGGTGAAATAAGAGGTGATTGTGAGCAAGAACGGAAGTGGAAAGGGGTGATATGGAAAAGGAAGGCACAGAAAAGAAGAAGAAGAAAAGGAGATAGCATTGAATGGCCTTCCTTAGCAAATATCAACAAATAGCTCTTATTGAGAATGTAGGGTGACCGAGAGAAAGGAGCAGACAAGGACTAATGTTTCTCAAACTAGTTTCGGATTTTTTAATACATTGTGGAAGTTGGAGGCTGGAATACTTATATGAATATTTAATGCGAGAGAGAATTTTACTCTCCTTTATATAACATACGCAACATTCATAAAACGGTTCTATCTTAACACCAGTCATCTATTGTTTATATATTACGCTCTCTAAATATAAATCTCACTAGGACTTTTTATCCATAATTTCCTTATTGCTACATTGATATAAAATTTATTTTTACATCTCCTTATATATAAATATACAAATATCTGTATATATATATATATATATATATATATATATATATATATATATATGTGTGTGTGTGTGTGTGTGTGTGTGTGTGTGTGTGTGTGTGTGTATGTATACACATGTACTTACATTTCGAGAGGGAGGGAGAGTGAGCTGCCGCTTGTTGAAAGAAAGTGCAGAAAAGAAAGAACGGAAAGAGAATAAGAAAAGGAAGAAACGACAGAAAAAGAACAACATGAATAAAAAGATGTCAGAGAGAGAGAGAGAGGGAGAGAACTACCATAGGGAAAGTGAACCGATAAATAAAAGGGCAGAAAAACAGTCACGTTGAACATTTTAAAAATTATAAGATAAGTTAACGAACGCAAAAGAAATTTATGAATGAGAATGTGCAGCATTTTCAGAGAGAGAGAGAGAGAGGGGGGGGGGGGGAAGGAAACGCGTAGCGTTATCCTCTCTCTCTCTCTCTCTCTCTCTCTCTCTCTCTCTCTCTCTCTCTCTCTCTCTCTCTCTCTTACCCTGCCGCTGAGTAGAGGAGATAAAAAAAGGAATAAAAAAGAACGAAGGCCTTGTTGATGCGATGCAAAAACGCAGAAAAGAAAAGGGAAAGGAAAAGAAGGAAAAAATGGAGCGAAAATAAGAAGCCCAAATAATACGGGTGACTGAGATGAGGGAAGTGGCAGAGAGAGAGAGAGAGAGAGAGAGAGAGAGAGAGAGAGAGAGAGAGAGAGAGAGAGAGGAATATGTCTTTAGGGAAAATTGAGAGACTTGAGCTTAAGGAGTCGTGATAAAGGGAAAAGGGAAGTTTATAGCTGCTATGACAGAGGGATGCGATGTAGTGAAAAGGCAAATACGGAACAGTAAGTGGATAAGTGAAAGCCGCAATCATGAGAAGGGAAAGGGGCCAACGAAAGTCACCTTAACTTTGGTAAGGTTAAAACAAGTGCCTATGGCAAGGAGGAGCTTAGTAACGAAACAGAGGTAAGGAACCTATAGTATAAATGATGGAAACCTTAACTTTGTTAGTGTTTGAATATGGTCGTTTGACCAGGGAATAGGGGTAACCGGAAGTTGGCATCAAAAGAGAAAGGGAGCTTATATTTCCTACGTGAAGAGGAAATCTGAAATTGGGTAAAGATGAGAAAAGAGAGCAAAAGTGGTACTAACCAAGTTGAAATCCAAAGTCAATAAATAGATTAAATGGAATGATACGAATAATGGGCGAAAGGTGAGTCGGGGGCCATTAAACAGTCTCCGGGAAATGTTATTTTTCAATAACTGGGAAAACAAAAACGAAAACAGAGATTTTCTGATTAGATATTCTCAGCATTTTTTAAGACGAACAATATAGAACTACAGTGAATATGCAGAATAAAACTTTTCACGGGGAAGAGTGATGCTTAAGAAACTCACCTTTCCGTCGTTTTAATAAATTCAGTAGCTAATTTGAAGGCGTTTTTATATGCACCATCTGGTTTATCCATAATAAACTGGTAGAAGCTATGCACTCGTTGTTTTGAATTCAGTCACATATGTCGAGGTGTACTTTATACTTTTACACACAAAAGCGTAATTATGTCCCTCTGTATTTGATGAAGGGCTGGGTTTGACAGCAGTGACTGTCAAAACTTTCGTTTCAGTCAACGAGAAAGTAAAGTGTATACAGTAATATATGACAAAATTGACGTAACGAATGGCATCTTTTGGCGAAAGTCGTAAAGGAGTAAAATGATAAGGAAGATGTGCCCTCTTTATACATACATACATACATACATACATACATACATACATACATACATACATACATACATACATACATACATATACAATATATATGTGTGTGTGTGTGTGTGTGTTTTCATGTTCATTAGGGAAACAGAAGAATGACAATTCTTGCATTATTTTCAGACACAACCTCCCCAAACTTCGATGCTGGCGTTCAAGATTTGCTCCATCTCGTAAAAGGTTCCTCTGTCAATTATTTATCGCCCAAAATATTATCCGCTACATATTCCGTTCACAACCCGTTCTTTTCTTACATTTCTACACTTACATTGTAACCTGTCATAGCACTGATTTCTCACATCCTATATATTTAGCAACTATAATGATCTCGTCTCAGACCTAGTTTTACACCAAAATAGTCACTCGCCCACGCTCATTTTCTACATGTAATTCATTTCTAATGAAAAAGGCTACACATCCTCATCATTTTTCACATCTCTGCTTGATTTGTACATTGCGACCAATCAAATAATTGTTCCATAACAATTAGGCTACTTAATCCACAAACGCATTTTTTTTTAACTCAGTGTTCTTCCGTATCAGTCATCTTGTGATCCATCTGGCTTTCTCAACCGAAAGCTCAAGTATTGTTATGCTCCTATAATTCGTTCACTAAAATTCGTTCACTAATATGTATTTTATTTATTTTAACTCAAGAAACGTCTTCTCATTAATTCCTTTGGAATATTTTCTCTTCCCATCATGTCTTACACATCTTGGTCAGTCATTCAGTAACTGCCACCACAGAACTCCATCTCTTGAGTAAATCCTTTCACTTCTGATCCCTTTTTGCTCTCCAACCTCTCAACTCACTGCCTCACACTGTTTTCTGACAAGCATCCCTTTTTTTATTATCTCTCTCTCTCTCTCTCTCTCTCTCTCTCTCTCTCTCTCTCTCTCTCTCTCTCTCTCTCAGACACACAAACACACACACACACACGATTTCCCTAAAATAAAAGTTATTTTTATCCTCAAGTATCTGCTGATGTCCATCCCTAAATTTTCATGATACAGCAGGTATGTTGCTCCTTCGGTCTTCGAGTACTTTATTTATTCTTTTGTATAATTCTACATAATTATCACTTATGTCTTGAAACTGCACTACAACCGGTCTCCTTTTTTTCTTCATTAGCTCTCTTTAAATTCATTATCCTACCAATTATTCATTTTATTCCCTCTTCCTAGTATCATATATACATTTATAAATGTATCTTGCTGTCTCTGTGCCCATCCTTGAATTTTCCACGGTCTTTATATAATTTCAGAAATTCATTGTTCTTAACTCTAACCTGTGTTTCAGTTAGGACTTCGTATCACCTACACCTGTCTTTTTTATCAAGCTAAAGTGTCTTAACTACATTGACAGTTATGCTTTCAAGAACTGCAACAGCGGTCCAGATAACGATCGTACAGACCTCCAGCTGACATTCTTCCCATCTCTATATCTACCTATGTACTCTTTCCCGTGCTCGGTACTAATGGATAACCTAACAAACTTTTCTCCCTTACCATTTTTTCATTCCCTTGTTTACTTTATAATTTGTTTGCGTCTCCAACAGTCAGACTCTGTATCGAACACATTTCACCAAGATTCTCTATTCAGATTCCTAAAAATTCCATACCAGATAATTATGGCCTCTCCATCTCTGCCAGCACCCTTTAATTTAAATTACCCAAAACAATCGTCGTGTCTCGTCCTCCAAGTCTAGTGATGCACAGCCAGATTTTCCCACTAACTGTTTCTTATTCTTACTCCAGTCTTAGATTCTGTACACCTGGTGGCACAACTTTTTCTCCTTTCACTGTCAATTTTGTACTTGGTATCCTTGGACTAGCACATTTAAACTCTTTCACCCATTCAACCAACTTTTTCTATATTACAGGCCAGCCCTATGAGAGACTGTTTTAGGTTTGTGTTCTGGTTAAACTTCCTAATGATATTAATTCTTGGTACTGCAAGCACTACTTTCCTGGTTTTGCATCTCCCCAGACTTAATTGTTCATTGTCCTTATCAGTCCTGTAGTTGCTGTTAATTCACTTACGTTTCACTGAAAACCATAACTTCAGCTTTCTCTGATTAACATAATTATATATCGTAATATGCTTCCTTATTTTTACCACGCCTACGGACTTTTAGGACTCTCAAAATTAAATATTTATATTCTGAAATCTTCCAATAAGTGTTCTGACCATGGGGCTGCATGCATTCATATTCATCTCTCTGTCTGTCTGTCGGTCTGTAAACATATATATATATATATATATATATATATATATATATATATATATATATATATATATATATATATATATATATATATATATATATATATAATATTATTTATATATATATATATATATATATATATATATATATATGTGTGTGTATATATATGTGTGTGTGTGTATCTTTTTAAATCCTTCCGATAATTACAGTCACTGAACCCATTGACGAGGAAATGACAAGTAGCAATGAGTAACTTCAAATCCATGAAAAAGTAAATAAATAGATAAAACCGGAATACATAGACTCACTAATAACCACTCAACAAGCCAACCGGCCTTTATCTCCGAACGTGTTGTAGAATTACTTATCTTCCAGTGTGCAAATGATAAGAATTACCGCACTGATATCCTCACCAAAGTAATCAAAGGTGAGGGAGGCAAGTTGAACTTTTAGAAAACAGAATGAAAAACAGAGATGCTCCATCCTCGTCTTTCTTCGTGGTTTCCTTTTTCTTCTTCTTCCCATTGCCCATTTCTGTCATCCTTCAGTGGTTTTACACCTTTGTCTTTTCATGTCTTGACCTAGTCCTGCTGATACTACGACCTCTTCTACTACTCTTAGTGTTAGTATTTCTGTAATAACATAAATTTCCGTGGGAGGATAGTTTACAAGAGCTCGTGCAAGGGTGAAATACTCCTAGTAACTGTTCGGTTGGAGCTACAAGTCATTTTATCTATTTAGGATTTTTTTTTAAGGAAAGTAAGTAATGCAAAGTATTGCGACCAGTCTGCATGTGAAAGAGTAAGTAAAAGTGATGCAGAAAAACGTGGGAACTCATGATGGACTAATCTGATTCACCATCTCTCCAAATTTCTGACAGCCAGGCTGGGGGTCAATCCCAAGTCCAACTGTGTGAGAACATGAAACCTCTGACCACTGCGTAACCCAAAATGGCAGCTCTATTTATTTATTTATGTATTTTTTGTATAAAGATCAAATAGTTGTGGATTTCAATAAAACTTTAATTCATATCACAAGATTCATTTTAACGCATTTGTCATCACCATATTAGTAGCTTCCAAAGCTTAGCTTCGATTATTTATTGTTATTAGCAATTTCCTAAATTTGTGGCACGGAGATCAGTGCCCAAAGAAATATAAAAAATAATAATAATGATGATGATATGGATTACCACAGAAATACACAATTTCACTTTCTTCGCAGATATCTCCTTGAAGCTTCTTGTATAATATTCTCCCTTTCTCCGTCAATATCTCCACACCAGCCACGACCGACTAGTCTCGGAAACATTTCCAACTGTCAACTGAGCTTAACCCGTAATTAATTACTGCTAACTTTTGAACCGGAACTTCCTCATTTCTGAATGTCGTCTGCGAATATATTTCTTTCGGGCTCAAATGGGATGGCATTTTGATTGCCTAATTCCTTTTGTTCAGCAGTGGCTACAGTATTCTTTATATGTATGTATGTATGTATGTATGTATGTATGTATGTATGTATGTATGTGTAAACACAAGTAGGTGGAATGTTAACACAGGCAATTTATCATATGCAGGTTAGTTGATACTATATAAACATTATTGTTTATATTTGGTTTCTTATTTCTGTTATTTACAATTACCTTATCTCTCTCTCTCTCTCTCTCTCTCTCTCTCTCTCTCTCTCTCTCTCTTTCAAGATGGAGTGGAAATGTTAGAAAAATTTTGGTTTAATGATATATGTTATCATCTATGACAAATATTTTCAACAAAAGGAATCGCCAACAGAAAAGAGAGCCTCAGTTTTTCAAGATACTAAGAGACTGCGGAATCAAACACCACTGGCTTCAACTGAAAGACGTGCCTACACGTCGACGCCCGCCCATTTCTCTAGAGTCTCTAGACCCATTGCTTCTGTGGTCAGTTCCCAACAGGCACGTCTGTCGTTACCGTCTCCCATCAACTGCTCTTTCAGAATTGGGTTAGATCTTAAAGCTAAGACTTGCCATTCCATCCGTCTTTCCACGTGATAGATAATGACTGATGCGATTTATCAGGTATCTATTAAAGTCAAGGGCAGGTTCACTGGCACCGAACGTTTATGATTCTTTGTTTTCTGGAGAACTTTTGCGGCTGGCGTTGCAACTTAGTTAATTCAGAATTAACACAGTAATTCTGAATTAAATGTATTCTAGCTTACTTTAGTCATAATGAGTCATCATTTTGAGCCTGCATTTTCATCTTGTAGATCGATTAACAAACTACAGTGTATTTCTGGTTCTTTGATTTTGGATCCTTCATTGAACTTCGGATTTTCCCATTTTTTGATAAAAAAGAAAACTTAGTATTGGAATATTTTCTTTATTTCAGTCAATCTGAAAACTATTTTGTTTAGAAGTGAACTGATACTGTGTAGATTTTTTAAACGTGGAATTGTTTTCAGTTTTCATTCTAATCTTCTCGTGAAAACTGAAATGTCGGGTGTCCTTTAATTTGAACTTACAGTATGACACATTCTCGAAAACTTAGCTCGTCTGTTCTTAAAGAATATTGTGAGAAAATTTGCATATGTTCCTCCTTTAACTGGTTAATTTGGCAAATTTGTCGTCTAATTGCTCTCTGTATTAAGTGTGGTTGTCCCTTAACAACTTAAATTTGCAAATTCAATCTTTAATTTTTTCTAGAATTTTTCATTTTTTCTCTTTAAATATTGATTTCCAAAATCCAATTATTTTGTTCACCATTATAATTAACTGCGTAGGTGTATTTTGCGTTGGTTAGTATACGAATGATATTTGCGATAGGATATCATTTTTCATTGGTTCAGTTTTAAGAGTCGTATTTGAGCTTGGAATTCTGATGTTCTCTGTGATAGATTTTCTTCTCATTAACTGAAACAGAAACATTTCTGGTTACAAACTCATTTTCCGTGGATTAATCATTTAAGGGAAAAAATTTGCTGGTTTAAATTTGTTTTCTCGTGATTGATTGCCGAGGTGAGCAATTTGTAAGGCACCTGCAATTAGACACAATTTTCTTTTTACTCCTCATAACAAGTACATTCACTATAGCAGGCTCTCCTCGGATGAACTGAAGACAGAAATTTTCTGTTAGAACCTTATTCTACTTAGATGCTTGCAGAATGGATATTTACTAAATGGCTCGTTCCCAGATTTTTATATGAATCAATATAAGTGAGGCGTTTGCTGTTTGACACCTCTTCTCTCTCGATATTTACAGAAGTAAACCATTTAATGTAGGCTTCATTCTTATTTATTGATCTCGAAGACAAATAGTTTCTTATAGTCATTCTTCAGCAACGAATTAATTTTGTGTACACGACGTTTTGCTGTTGAATTTTCTCTTTTCAGCTTCTCTTAACTTCAATATTAAAGTCATAGTGAAATCTGCATTATTATTCTTTGATGATTTGGTTTATCATAAAGGAAAAACACCCAGTCTTTGTTTCCCTTGTTTTTCCCTCCTTTGAGACGTATGGTCGAGGTGAGGCTTTCATGTGTGAGCTGAAGTCGCATAGAACAGAACCAGTCAAGAAAACAAGAGCCTCAAGGACAACATAACGCTTACAGCATAAAACTTATTCTAGGTCGTTGATCTCTGAGGGGCTCTTCCAGTGGGCAACAACCTCGACCCCCAACACAGACAAGACTCATAGCTAGATTCTTGCAGAAAGGGAAAACGTCCCCTGCCGCTAACTCCAAGCCGTGGCCCACACCCGCACCGAGCCACCACCCGCCACCGCCCCCTCCCCCAAAAAAAAAAACTAAATAAATAAAACGCTGGAGCCTTTGTGCTAACAGACGAGGACGCCTCTTCGTAGGGCTGGTTGATTACGAAACTAAGACAGTAGTTTTTGCTTGCCTTGTTTCAAGTTTATGTCAGACTGTAGTGTTTTAGTTTTCTATGACAGACTCATATCGTTCATCTTATATACCTTCTCCCATTCCTAGTTTTTGCAGGCATTCCAGGATTTTATAACTTGATTTCGTTTGCTATACCTGTAGGATGGCTCTGGAATATAAAATATAAACAGGAAATTTTTTAATATACTTCTCTTTGTCATCATACGAGGATTTCCTGGTTTGGATTGCTGTTTCTTTTGGCTGGGTTTTAAATTAATTAGGTAAATTTCGCTAATGCAGCCAGGTTTTTATCAAGACTTTTTTTTACTTTTTACTTTGAAATCAAAATTAAGAGATTTTATTCTGGATGCCACAGATATTTATTAGTGGAGCTTCTTCCCTGTTGCTGAATAGTAAACCAAAACATATGAAGTACTGGTGCTGTAATTTCACCTAAATACCAATGATACAGTTTGGTAGATTAAAACGTGGTAATATAACTAGGAACATTGTTGTTTCCATTTGAGAGTATGAGGGGAAAAAGGCGTCGTCTGAACGACCTGATTGCTTAAAGTCTGCGAGTGCAAGGAAAAGTTTTGTTATCTATTGGAAACTAATTATTCCAATTATAAATGACGAAGGAAAAGATTTTCCAGCCTCTATGGACCTAATTATTCTGGATAGATGAGTCAAAGAATTTATGAGTCTCGGAGAGCCCGAATGTTCTAATGAAACGAGGGAAGGGAAAAATCTCATTATCTAATGAAAACTGAAAGTTTAAAATGGTCGAGTCCAGGAAAAAATTCGCCTCTGAAAATTTCAGATGCTTACGGTGGATGATGAGCACCGATGATTAAATTAAACTAAATTAAATTAGTTTTCATTTTCAGAATCTAAAGGGAACCGATTGCTTCAAATGCATGAATTAACTAAAAAAAAAAAACTTCGTTGCTTAAAAAAGTATTAACCATATGGATGTATTGTGGAGTCATTATCTACTCGAACATGAATAAACTATACGCGTTAAACGACATTTTTTAGACCAATTACCTCAAGAGGTCCACTCTTATGCTAAACCGGAAGCAAGATCTACTTAGGTTTCAAGGAACACATTTAGTTCAAAGCTTGGAAAATTCGGAAAATTCTATATATTTTGTAGGCTTTGATGCATGTGTGCGTTATTACCGGGACAACTATAGTGCGAACTGTTATCAGCAATGTTGCTTTGCTCATAATAATAAAAACTGATCGGCATCGGTATAGAATTAGCTTGGAATACAGAATGAATTTACCCTCATTAAGGTTGAGCAAATTTCAGTTTAGAAAGGTAACGATGTTAGGAAAAGACAAGCTAGCAAGCACGAAAACTCATACCTACTCTTATACCAACCCTTGTAAGTTGGTTATGAAGATCTACTTGCATTTTTCCATAACTTAAATCATACTTTGTAGATGGAGGTATTTATTGAAATATGGTCACTAAACAACTATAGTACACACAGTATGGACGAGTATGACTGCAGCAGTGACAAATCATTAAATCCTAATGAACATCTTCTGGAGCGTAATTTCCTGCAGGCTACAGGCTTTCACCAGCTTCCATCAAAATCCCTTCGTCTCCTTTTGAGATGTTTTTTAACAAACATACATACAGTTAGGCATGTATAAAAACATTTACGTAAAAACATTACTACCTCAGGCTTCGTCAAAAGATATAAACGGCTAAATGTTCTCAATAAAAAGAGTTTGAGAAAAACTCGTGTAACACACTCCGAATTAAAACCGGAAGTAATGTATGTTGAACAGAACTCAAATTTTTCATTGTTTTTCTGCTTCAGACACACTCGTGCGTGTTAGCATTGTGTACTTATGTGACAAAGTAAGTGATGGAATTTTTTTCAGGCATATTATAAGGAATGTCCAGCCAGGCACTGCTTCTGTTGTAATCATACTCTTCTCGGAACAGAGATAAGGACAATGATAACGAACTGGACCCAAATGCATTCATTCATTTTTGTGGGTAAAATTGTTCAGAATATTCAGTCATCACCAGCCTCTTCTCACTGATTGCCAGATACTTCAGAAACTAAGTTCATTTCCGTCCGTAACGTTTACAAGTACTCGAAGATGAGCGTTGGGGAACATTTTCAATTAGTCAGAGTACACCATCTTTTGGCGTTCCTCTGGGGTAAATGTACATGAAGTATAGAAGCCGTAATGTTTGCACGGTTTCTTAACGTTGTAATGCATTTTTAACTCTTCGTGCTGTTTCTAGGAGACCGTTTTTTTTTTTTTTTTTTTTTTTTTTTTGCTCCTTTCATTCCATGCTTTTAGAGACTTTTCTTCTTCAGTTTTCCGTTTTATAGATTTTTTTATGTTAGTGTTGCTCTAACTCTACTATTGCTACTACCGCTGCTGGGTATTGTCAATAATGATGACAGTTAATACTTACAGTATATTGTAAATATCTAGAATGATAGCTGCAAGATGCATCTGGAACTGCAAAGATTTTGCAACTTAGATTTCCTTTTCCTTGACTACGACGATTACAAGTAATACAGTTGCTGGTACTGCTTTACACTGACGACGGACGTTGCTGTTTGCTTTTGAATAGTTCAAATACGATGAATGAATTCAGGAACAAGACATATATGATTGAGCAGGTCTGTACTTGAATCCTTCTTTCAGTTTAACGGTCAGTATGAAACTTCTAGAAGCTGGTCTGAGGATAAGGTAAAGATTGCTTGGCCTTTTCGTCTGGTAGGCCTTGATTGGTGCATGTGTACTAATTTAAATATATACATACATACATACATACATACATACATACATACATACATACATACATACATACATACATACATATATATATATATATATATATATATATATATATATATATATATATATATATATATTTACATATTTTTATGCTATATATATATTATATATATATACATATGTGTGTGTGCGTGTGTTTGTGTGTGTGTAAAATCATTATCATCATCATTAGTGCCTCCAACGCCGAGTAAGACAAAAGACCGTTTTCGTGTCCACAAACTTTGACTTATCTCCAGGCTCTAGTTCTTATCCAAAGAGGTCTGGGAATATAGAATCTTAAGGTGCCCACAGGAGCCCACTTGGAATATAACTTACTAAAATATATATGTATATATTCGTAGATATATGTGTATATATGTGTGTAAATATATACATATATATACACATATCTACGTATATATGCATATATATACCCAGACATATAGGACAGGTGCTTTGTCATTGAAATTAAAATCCTTGGATTTATTGAATTGTTGAAGGGAGCTCAGTATCCCTCATTCTGTGGCACCTTTGCTGCCCAGCAAAGGTGCCACTTTTACCTGACGATGTTTGGAGGTCATCTATTGAGGTTTTAAAAAAGACACTGGCTATAATATAGTCTGTGAGCCATGCCCTTGCAGTCACTGATTTGGGCTCTCTTTTAGATTGTCACTTGTCAGTATGTATATATATATATATATATATATATATATATATATATATATATATATATATATATATATATATATATATATATATATATATATATATATATATATATATATATATATATATATATATATATATATATATATATATATATATATATATATATATATATATATGTACATATATATGTGTTTATATATATATGTATATATATATGTGTGTATATATATATATATATATATATATATATATATATATATATATATATATATATATATATATATTACAAAATCCACGTAAGAAGGTGAGTGAAAACCGGGACTTTGAACAAGTACTTTCGTAGTTTGTTCTACATTTTCGAGTTCAGTGTGAACTTGAAAATGTAGAATGAACTTGTCAAAGCCCCGGTTTTCACTCACCTTCTTACGTGGATTTTGTGATATTCTCGAGCACGCGTTCCTTCGTGCTGTATTGGATATGTATGTATATATATATATATATATATATATATATATATATATATATATATATATATATATATATATATATATATATATATATATATATATATATATATATATATATATATATATATATATATATATATATATATATATATATATATATATATATATATATATATATATATATATATAGGGTATATATGTACATGCGTCCTCATTAGAATAATGATGTTAAAACTGAATATCACTTAATGGATAAGTCTGACTACAAAAAATGTGTAGTGTTTTATCAGAACTAATATCTTTTATTAAAAGCGGACGATCTGTGCGTGCATCATGGCTGTGGATGTCTTAATATGTGTAGAGGGTTCGCTATTTATGAAGTGGAATTTCCACTGCACACAGGTTTGAAGTTCATTCAGCAAGTTGTGTAAAAGTCTCAGTGACCGTTGTGCTGTATTTTCATTGGATCTATCGCCTATCTGTTAAATGACCTAATGGTAAAAGATATTGAAAAAATGCATAGTAACTGTAATAACCACAATGTCGTGAGTCGTCGCTGTTGTCTGATATTTTGGAGGCACTTTCCGGTAAAAGCCTCGAAATCCAAAAGGCAGTGAATAAAAGGCATTAATTTGATTTTAGTCAAGCTCATACTAACATGATATGTCAAATTCAGATATGTTTTTACTTAAGCCGGAGTAAAGCGATTGACGTATCGGAATGATTTACTGTATATGCATTTCATCTTCAGAGGTATTATGATCATATGATCATTAAACTATTATATGTATTTATATATATATATATATATATATATATATATATATATATATATATATATATATATATATATATATATATATATATATATATATATATACATACATACATATATATATGTATGTATGTATGTATATATATATATATATATATTTATATATACTGTATATGTGTATACACATACATATATACACACATATATATATAAATATATACTGTATGTATGTATGTATATATATATATATATATATATATATATATATATATATATATATATATATATATATATATATATATATATATATATATATATATATATATATATATATATATATATATATATATATATATATATATGAGAGAAGAGCAGAGAGAGAATACAGCAAGGTTTATTTTTACTATTGTTAGATTGAACTATCCGTTTTTCGCAATGGTTTCCTGCTCTTTAAGCAATGTCATTTGCTTCCACGGAATGATATGAGAATCATTAAAGCCTATCCTTGACTCATCGAGCTCCCATTAGCCTCGGTTTTTTCCCTTTTTTCACAAAGAAAGTCGGCTATTGCTTCTCGGATTAGATTCCGTTGGCCTTACACAGATTAAACAAATCATATAAGAAGGTCCATCTTATATAAAGACTTTATTCTTAGAGACTACGAGTTTATTAAAGTCATGAGATGATATTAACTCCCTTTTCTGTTTGTGTTTGCAATTAATGCCTCATTGAACAAACTGGGCATTTCATTCCACGACTTGATATTATGCAAATTTTACAGTTGTATTCATGTGGTTGGAGTGTTAATTTTAGTCATGATAAGCTTGATCACTTTTCTTGACCTCGCTGAGAAATAATACTATGGCATATGTAATGAGTTAGGTGGAAGGATGGTTCCCCGGTGTTCTTATGAAAAAAAAATTAATCTAGGTGCGTTATTTTTCTTAGTAATTTTGATATCAATGTTGTTGCGATGCACAGGCATAATACTTTTTTTTTATTGGGAACTACTTTTTAAAAATTTCTATCAATCTGTTAAAGCCGACATGAACCTTTGAAGGCAGCCATTCTCCTTCCCTTCCCATCTCCCGGAAGTGAGCATATTTTTTGCTCGAAAAAATGGCTTCTTTTGGGATTTTGGGGTAAAGTAGGCATGTCACATCATTGGTGCATTCCTCTTACATGGCTCCCTCCTGCATTCATCTTTGCCTCCTTCCCCCTCATCCGGCCTCATCCCCCTTCCCTCTCCTCCCCTCCCCTCCTTCCTCCTGTCGAAGTCCATCCAAAATGACCAAGAGGTGGACGACGCCATTGTTGCTTATTCTGGACAGGTAATACCTTCCTGGGACCTTTTTTTTCCCCTCTCTTTCTCTCTCTTTTGTCGAGATATTATCAATTGTTCCTTCAGAGAATAAGGGAGATTACTGGACAGTGCAGCAGATTCTTGCAGCTTCCATTCTTTTGGTCGTTTGTGGGACAGTTATATTCCTAACCTTTGAGGAGGAAGACAGACGTAGACACTGGGAGTGAGAGAGAGAGAGAGAGAGAGAGAGAGAGAGAGAGAGAGAGAGAGAGAGAGAGAGAGAGAGAGTGAATAGATAAAAAAGCTTTCAAACTAAAAGCAACCTTTGCTTGAAACCCCGTTTTCTTTGTCGGATGTTTTTGAGTGCTTTCCGTTTTCTTTCCGGTTTGTTTCGGCAAAGGGAGCAGAAAGGGCAAAGACTGCCGTTGTGTCATTGGGGAGTATTGGGGGTTAGGGGTAGGGAGTCGAAGAAAAAGGAGGGTGTGACACTGATGAAAATGAGGCTACAGTTCGAGGCGGCAGGTACCGAGAAAGTGAAACACAATCCAGTGGTCCTTTTGTCACCCCTCCCCACCTCGATATCGTTCCTCTTCGGTGGATATGGCATCGGGGAGGCTTATGAGGAATTCCCCCCTCCTCCTCCCCCTTTTCCCTCTCCTCTCCTCCTCCTCCTCCTCCTCCTCCTTCTGCTTCTTCATTCCCGTCTCCTCGTCCCGTCTCCTTCCCCTTCTCTGGCATTTATAATCCCTTTCTTTCCTCTATTTCCTCAGCTGCACTCCCTGGTCCGATGGACAGTTGTCTGTGATTTTTCGATCTTTTTTCCTCTCTCTCTCTCTCTCTCTCTCTCTCTCTCTCTCTCTCTCTCTCTCTCTCTCTCTGCAGCTACCATGTTTTACATATTGGAGTGCTTGCATTATGCTTATTTCACAGACAGATACACGCATACTTACACATACACACGTATATTTGTAACTAAAAAACCTTTTTCTTCTGTTCTAATCACATCTGTCATCAGGTCCAAAATACGAGAAACCAAGTATTTCCTCTTTTCTTTTTATATAGTTCTCATGTTTCGTTTTTAGTAGTTTAGCAAAAAAATCTAATTTTCATTTATTAATTCTTGTATACAATGTTTGTATTTACATGAATTGATAGTGTTTCATTTCATTGTGAAGAATTTTTCACTTTTGCCATTTTTGTTATCATATATATAAATGTATATTAAAAGATATGTTACTTTCTCTCTCTATCTTTCTCTCTTTGTGTTTTATTATTTCCCCCGAAACTAAGGGGTAGGCGGTTCGACAGAAAAATTACGAACCAGCGTCATCTGGTCTCGTTATTATTTATCACGACGATTAGTAATAACAGCGACGATAACAGCGTCGATGATCGGGCGGAGGTAATAATGATAATGATGATTAGAGAGAATAGAAAAAAAGGTAGATCGAAACCATACGGGTCCTTATAAAACATGATATAAAGGGGAAATAAAGACCCAATGGAGACGGGAAACCCAATACTTGTGGGACTCCGCTAGAACCTCTCACGCTCCCCGGACCCCGCTTTACTTTCCTTAAGGGAAGGAAGGCCAGGCGGGGAAAGGGAAAGGGGGCGCTCCGGTTGGGGGCAGGGTGGGGGCTTGCACGAGAAATACAGCCCTTTTTTGGGTGGTTGAGGGCTACTTCTAAAGTAAAGCCCTTGTATACATATGCAGTATGTATACATGTACAATAACAGTCATTCAGTGAAAAAAGGGCTCTTGTTTATTTAAAGGCCGAAGCATTATATGTACATATATATATATATATATATATATATATATATATATATATATATATATATATATATATATATATATATATATATATATATATATATATATATATATATATATATATATATATATATATATATATATATATGTATGTATATATATATATATATATATATATATATATATATATATATATATATATATATATATATATATATATATATATATATATATATATATATATATATATATATATATATATATATATATATATATATATATATGTATATATATATATATATATATATATATATATATATATATATATATATATATATTTATATATATATATATATATATATATAAACACATATATATATATATATTATATATATGTATATATTTATATATATATATATGTGTGTGTATATATACTGTGTGTGTGAAAGGAACAAGGAAATTAATTATTCTGTGTACGAGTTTGTACTAAGAAACAAGATAAAAGCATATCCGTAAGACACCTACTGTAGGTGTCCGTCATTCATGCCTAAGTAAAAATCTGTTAGGTTATGAAAGGACAGTTTGCGCAATAAATTTCAATGCTTTTCCATGAAATGAAATTCATTCTTCTCCCGTTTCTGTCGCTTTTCCCTTCATACTCAGATAACAATACCTTCTTGTATTAGATTTGACTATTACTAAAAATACAAAACTTACCAAATTTGTTTGCCACACCGAAAGTTATAACAGAACCATGCAAGGTTAACGCTTATTGACTCCGGGTAATTTTTTATTTTTGAGTAAAGAGGGGAAAAAAACTGGAACCTCCATATACTTTCTTGGTGGTTTCAAGTTTCCTTTAATTATTGTTATAATAGAATTTGACCAGCAGTAGACCAGTATTGAAAAATTGTGCTCATGTACTGAACATATCTGAATTAAACCAACAAATAATAACCGTAACAAAATTATTTTAATCACAAAGTTCTACAGAAACGTGGAAAGCTGAATATTATTATTTTAATGATAATAATAAATTCATTACGAGACCCCATGCAAAGTATGCTATGAATGGAAAGCTACTCTTTGAAGAAAATGCAGAACTCGATTCGGTCTTCATCAAATGTGACACCGATTGAGAATTTCTTCGAGAGTTTGTGCGGTTGATGCCATGGATAGTCTTTTGCCAGGCCTGTTTTCTCATTTAATTCATCATCGACAGTCAGTTGGTGATTTTTTATATTTACTTGGAATTTTTACTGCAATACTACATTGCTATTAGATTTTTATTGAATTTGCGTGTTTAGCTATTTATTGAGAAAAAACACTTAAAACTAGAGGCCAAAATATTTGTAACATATGAGTGTGTATTCCTAAATTGCTGTTGTCTTCCTATTATATAAGAAGACGTCTATAGATAACGTTAGAGCTAAGAAGCAATTGGAAAATATACAATTTATGTAAACAGGAACCTGCAAATGTTGTGTTTCCAACGACACATTGTAACAAGGCTTCTCCTTTATTAACCAGCTTTAACGGTATGCAAATAAACCGTAGGTAACAGAATTTTCTCACAAAATAATCTGTTTATTAAGCAGCAGCATTTTGCCTCAGAAGAACACGCACAGACATAATCTCAGTAACTACTTTGAAATGAAAGAAGGCTAAGAAATAGACTATGAACAAGATTTTTTTTTTATAGGAGCTTGTTTGCACACCTGCATTAGAGCTACAGCTAGGTGTGTGAGCAACATTTAAATAAGTCTGATCATTTAAAAACAGCTCGAGTATGAGGATTATAACAAGGTATGGAAAATAACTTGCAAACATGAGGTTATTAGCGTGGACACCTGTTATAGATCCGGACTCTGTAAAGTTAGGTTCTTGTTTAATGCTCTTTTTTTATATGCCATCTTTACACTTCTTCCAGGATATGAACCACTGTCTCCATGTGATTCCTTTCAAATATCAAGGGTTATTTTCAAATTGTTAATAGCCTGAAAATACTGAAAATGCCACCTTTTTCCAAGAATTCGCAAACAAACCGGCAATATTAAGTTCAGTCAATGGGATCGCCATTAAACTTAAACTCATTCTGAATCCATGTCGATGTTCTGTGTTTAGTTTTTATTTTTCGAAATAATAAAGAACCCGGCAACTGTAGGATATCATCCAATGGGATCTGCTCATGATTAGGTGGTCTTATATCGCTAAGCGTTTCAGAGCAGTACTGCATTCGGTCCTTTTCTAGCACCAGCATTTGATTTATTCCCAAAGCCTATGCAACTTGGAACCAAAGTCTTCCATATCTTTTAAGGGAAGGGCATTGAGGAGACTAATTGCACTAAGTTGTCATTTCATCTTTAAACTTCAATCAACCAGTGTTAATAGCCAACTCCATCAGCAGACGTCACCTTCCTTAGATGTGGGGCACCTGTTAGATAGTAAATTATTGTTACCTGTTATTTTGGGACATTTTTCATTGTATTTTAATTACGTTTATTCCATGGATGAGATGGGGCTTGAGGGTGCTTCTTTTTTTCCCCAAAACTCGTGAGGCAATCAGGTTGGGAGAACGCCAAATTTACATGCTAAGACGAAGTCTTAGAAGATAACCCTACAGTTATCCAGCGTTGTACTGAGTAACTGGTTCTTATACTCATTTCTAAGTCATTAAAATGTGGGTAACATCATATCCCCGGATATTTAATTCCCATTGCTATGAAAAGTCCTAGGAAAGGATTCTTCAAGTACAACGTCCGTAAGTGCAAAACTGTGGTATTTCATAATTATGAAATGGTTACTTTGCCAAAGGTTATCACACGTCAACTAAAGAAATTCTTTAACTAACTTCTTGTGGTACATAAATTTAAAATCTACAATTCGCCAAACAGCCCGTGATTTTTCTTCATCAGATGGTTACACACCTAGTTGACGAAATTGGCGAAATTAGTTTTTACGGCGGTCTTATCACTGTGTAATGGCTTTTATTGGTTAACGAAATATATCAGTCAATTCTTTATTATTGTTGTTAGTATCGTAAAATAAAAACGTGAAATTCCTTAACTTGAATGAAAGGAAAACTTCAACAGAACAGAATGGTAGCAACAAAGAAAGGAAAAACAGAAGCAATCTGGTAGGAGTAAGCGTGATTAATTTTGTAATCTACTTAAGTAAAAATAATCAAATAAATAAATAAATTTTTCACCCATTTTACTTATACTGGTCATGATTTAGTAACAAAGCTGTCGATTCAATCATACCTGGATATACAGTATATTTCAAAATTACGATCTAGCAACTAGAAATATTCTTTTCCAGTAATGTCCTTCAATTTTACTACACGTAATGTCCAATGACCACCATGAATTTAATACTCACCTGTGGTAATCCTTCACTGGTGGCGTCACTTGATCTCGTTTCGGGCACGAGTTCATCAGACAGCGAAGGGTATCATGCCTTTATTTAGGGGGATTCACTCCCTAATTCTTCCGGGGTAAACTCAAGAGGAACTATCCTTAATAATCTGAGAGCGGGATTCGTACGGATTCTAGAGATTTAGATATTCAAGCAGGGAAATTATTCTGTCATTTGTGAAAAGGACTTCGAAATCATTTGTAAAACGTGAATTTTAGTTACACATGAAGAGCCTTTCCATCCACACGAGTTTTAGTGGCTTAAGGAAATCATGTCAGTGACACGTAGGGTAGTTAGGCCACCTTTTAAGCCAGTGTTATAAATCCTTCGTTTGTATTAATTTTACATTTACATAACAATTGCGGTTTTTTTACTGCTGACAACGTTCGTTACTACAAACGGAATGATTTTGATGAAGCCTAACTATAATTTTAATATATTTCTAGATTTACGTTGGGATTCTTCGGAAAAATGTTAAGTAAAGATATTGCTTAATACTGCAAGGAAACCTCTTAAAACATTATTATCGCTATAAGGAATATACTTCTTTGTCTTAGGAATATAGTTTCAACTCATAATTATATTATATGATGTCTGCTCATAGGATATTCTTCAGTTTTAGCAGTAAGATAGCAAAGTGAAAAGTAATCAAAAGTGAAAAAGTAGAAGTCAAAGGCTTCGTAGGAATATTCAAGAGAAATTAATTAGCAAAAGATATGTATGAAGGAAATAAATTTTAAAAACTTATAAAAAAATCAAACTCAGGCCCTACAGTGCTCCAGCTTGTAAATAACATTCAGTGAAAAACAGCCATTGAAAGACAAAAATGTAAGAAAATGAAAGAAACAAGAAAAATCGGAGGATTTTTTTTACCTCCATTCTCTTGTTCATGTAGCTCTCCCTCCCCCGGCCCCTTCCAGCAGGGCAACCAACCCCCACCCCCTCCCTTATTTCCCTCCGCTGCTCTTGAAGTCTCCCTTATAAAGGGAAAGAAAGAAAAAACACCATTCAGAGAAAATGTTGGCCATTTTCCCACATAAATATCCGCCAATAATATTTAGGTCAACCGCGAATTCTATTAAACGGGGAATATGTCGGTTATCTGTAATGGTGAATTAGCCATTTTAGGGTCACCCCATTAATTATTGATTTCTTCCCATTTTTATTAAAAAGAAACTTGGGAGGGTTGGCTCCAAAGTCGTAAAGTCCTCTGGAAGACTTTCGCTCTCACCTTTTCCTCTCATTCTTTTTTATTTGCCCTTTTGTAAAGATTTACGTCTTTTTGTCGGTGGATTTTAAAGTTTTTTACTATACTTTTAATGTTATTGTTAACTAATAGCGTCGTTGCACTGATAAGTGCGATGGTATTTAATCAATGTACTAAATCCTTTAAAAAACAGCTATACACACACACACACACACACACACATATATATATATATATATATATATATATATATATATATATATATATATATATATATATATATATATATATATATATATATATATATATATATATATATGTGTGTATGTATATATATACATATACATATACACATACATATTTATACATACAGCACATACATATGTGTATATGTATAGGTTTTTATGTATTAATATGTATTAGCCTCTATCACCTCTATGTTCTCGATTTTAAGACACCTTTTAGATAACGGTAAAAGGGGGGGGTGAATATACTGGTCACTTTCTTCAGATCTGAGGTTACCACTGATTATACTATGCAACGTGGGGGGATATAAGTAGTTTCGTTAATAAGGAAATATGTCCAATGTCTGATTCAGAAACATTTTGCCTGAGCTCTTATAGAATAATCCCCACATTCGTAGCACATTCATTTAGCAGTTACTGCTTTCTAGGCATAGGCATTTATATATATATATATATATATATATATATATATATATATATATATATATATATATATATATATGTGTGTGTGTGTGTGTGTGTATACATATATATATATATATATATATATATATATATATATATATATATATATATATATATATATATATATATATATATATATATATATATATATATATATATATATATATTATATATATATATATATATATATATATATATATATATGTGTGTGTGTGTGTGTGTGTATTTTTATGCATATACATATATATATATATATATATATATATATATATATATATATATATATATATATATATATATATATAGAAGATGGTTTGGTCATGTGGAAAGAATGGAGGACGATACCCTAGTGAATTGTTTATGATTCATTGGTTCGCAGGGAGGAGGGGAAAACCTGGAAAAAGATGGTTGTGTGGCATTGTAGGAGTTGCTGGAAAGGAATAACTTAAAGTGCTCGAAATTGGCGAATGAGCACAATATAGAAACGAATTTACGTAGCGTGTAGGGAGTTTGACGCACTGCTGATGAGTATTATTTGGATATGTAATGTAGCCCTGCTTTTGGCTGGTATACCTTTTAAAGTATCGCATTTTTTCATAGTTGTATATGCACTTGCATTTTTTTTACGTTTGATGTAGCTTTTTCCCTCTTATGAAGAAGAAGCTTTGCTTTCCCCTTTGTCGGATTTCCTGATTTCTTCAGCGCTCATATTTACCTGTATATTTTGCTGTTATTTATCTTTCCTGACTTTTCTTATAAATATGCTCTTCGTCCATAAAGGGAAGCCATCTTTTAGCCTCGCAGCTTTTCTCTCGTGTTTTATTTCAATACTTTTTATTCTTGATTTCTCTTTATTCCTAATTATCAGATTTCTTAAATTACTTTGAATTTCTATTTCACCGAATCTCGTTGATTCCCGGTATTAGAGGATTCGCTAAAAAAGTTGCAGTGATGTTTTATCTTAATTAACATTTATTAGTTTCAGCTGTTATACAGTAACGAACTATTTCACATTTTGAAAAACTTTTGCTGTTTTTGCATTTTATTTTGAAAGTAGAATTTCGAAATTAAGTTTTCGTAATCGTTTAATTTACAGTCACGTCGATACACGACTGTTTAACAGTGAAATAACTGTACCAGTCGTGACTTTTGTCAGTAATGTAGGTAGAGAACATATTTCCAAATTCGATAAATTTCCTTTACGAAATTATGCTTTCGCTGTATTCTTCTGCTGTGACTGGGATATGTCTCGAGCTCTCACTTTCTGAGAAGTAATAGACGAGACTTCACGGGGCTCCTCGGCGATTTTACTTATTCCGGCGGTTCTCTTGGAGAGCGATAGTACAGTCCTTTGTTAATTAATGCTTCAGATCTTCATAGGCATGATAACACTGATGCTCATTATTTACTACATTAACTACAATACAATCAATACAAGAACGAAAATGAGAACGAAATCCAGATATACATTTGTCCGGAGCTTTTTGACAATAATATCGTGTAGGAAATGGAATTTACGCAAATTACATAACGACACAGTTTTTTTTTTTTTTTTTTACATATTCTTCCGCTGTCGTTTCATTTCAGAGCTTGTAAGATACCTCTCGAAATTAAATGATAATTTGATCATTTTCTAGTTTTTTTTTCCCTGAGGTCCGTCAAATGATTGATATTTTCGTTTTGTGATACTGTTTCCAGTATTACCCCTCGTAGAGTCCTCTCGAGGCTCATGAAACCCGCGTCATAGAGGATTTTCGGTTTTTTCCAGATGATTAATCTTAAAAGGACTGAAGATATTCCTAATGCCAGCTTCCTTTGTCTTTAGGATGGATTTTCAGTAGACTGAGTGGCTGTCTCTTGCGTCTTAGTCAATATTTTTTATGAAAGCCCGGTATTACTTCAGTATTACTTTTTTTTTTTTTTTTTTTTTTTTTTAGAAAATTGTACTGCTTATTCCTTTGTTTTCTGGAAATATTTGATCGATGTTATTGTTGTAATTGTCTCCATTTTTCATGAAAGCAATGGGTCAATTTTACCTGGACTACAAACTATAGCAGAAGAGCGTCGTTACCGGCACCTCCATCCGGACTAAATGACAAAGTCGGCGTTGAAATGTTGCTTTGATTTAGAATGGGTTTAATGGTTGTAAGGTGATAGTCGTGTTTGTACACCTGTCAGGGTCATTTGTCCCAGGGGTTAGAACCTGCAGCGTTCTCTGTGCATAATGAAATGAAATGGTCATCGTTAAGATGTTGAAATGGCCATGTTTTTTGTTTTCTGTAAAAGAGAACTATTGAGATGGCTTTTTCTGTCCGCCTCAAATCTTAAAAACTACTGAGGCTCGAAGCTTGCAAATTGGTATGTTGATCAACCACCCTCCGGTCATCAAACACACCAAATAGCAGCCCTCTAGCTTTAGTAATTTTTATTTTATTTAAGGTTAAATAACCCATCGTTTGTAACCTTTTTTTTTTTTATAGGGGGTAAGAGAGACGTGACATGACCTTTTTTGGTCCCAGTCCTCCATTTTTTCCTCATTTATCATTATTTCGATACGGACGTTAAGCTTTCTCTTAGAGATAGCAAAGTGACTCGTGCATGTCTCTTTACAGATTAATACCCTAGACTTCCATTCACATCAGAAGACTTTGAGAATTACCTCCGGTTGTAAAGATGATATATTTCCCGCAACATCCATTGCGAATGTAAAAGCCTTTTAAGTTTTGTAATAGTTTTCAGGGTAAAAAATTCTTCTCAGGTCGAGCAAGTTGAGCAAAATCTCCTCACCTTCTGTTGTAGCATCTTCTCGGGAAACATTCATAGTTTCAGCTATATAAAATTTTCCATGGATCTTGGATCATTTTGAGTAGCGTATCATTTTCCGTAGTTCTTGAATCAAGTAAGGTTAGTAAGGTCTTCCGTGGTTGTTGAATTACATCGCATTTGGCTGTAGGTTCATCATACGTTAATGGACATCTGCCGTAGTTATAATATGATCCAAGATTTTCTAACGATCCTCATGATTGTGGAATCCTTTTAAACGTCACCGCCAGTCTACTTTGAACTTTCTGTTACAATAATATTTAAATTTCATCCTAACACGAAAAAATGAATTGCGACGTTTACGACAAAATCCACTCGAGAAAATGATTTCGTCTCAGGTAAAGATCATCCTGAGAGAAATCCTACTTTTAAGAACGAAGTGAGAAAGTAAACTGACATCGACATTTTCACATGAAATAGTTGAGTTAAGAGAACCTTCATTATTTGTACTCATAAACGTTTCACCGTAAAGACTTCATTTCAGAACTGAACGAAAGACCTCTTAAAACACTTGATTTTTTTTTTAACTTGAAATACTGATAGGCTGTTAAGACTTGCAAATGCGTGTGTGTGTGTGACATCACAAGGACTCGTAGGTCTGTGCCACTGATTTGGAAAAAGTTGGTGGTGTCTTACTAATGTTCACACAAGAATGATTAAGAATAATAAAAAGCATACACTTGACTTATATCAATTGCATGCTAACGTTGTAAGGTAAACTGTTCTTGAGGTCACCATAATTGATCAACTGTCAACAAAATAAAATTTTATACCTTGACGTCAAGATCTCTGTTTTTTATTAAGTCAGTTATTTCTTTATCTTTAGAAGAAGGATGGTTTAACTTAGAGGTCAGAAAATGACTTACGGGTATAAAAGATATAAGAAATAAGTTTCAGAGATCCACCGTAAACAAGTATCTGATCGTATTTCTTTGTCCTACGGAAAATTTCCGATATTTCTTAAAAATAAACAAGGGCGACTTGTCATCTCTTCTCCGGAGGTGGAGCAGTATGTCAAGAGAGTGAGAAGCCGCTCTTTGTCTGTTGTAAACAGGGCACACTCGTGTAACAGTCACTTGCCGTGTTATGATCCGCAGAGCTTTTCCGAAGATTGTTTGCTCCCCTTGACTGAGAGATATCTCCTGGATGGATGTCCCAGTTTCAGGAGTTTCAAGAGGTCGCTTCCTTTCCAAGCTCTGGGATGAACATGGTAGCTGTGTTCTGCCGGGAGTACCGGGAGAGGACGCGTTTTTAAGTTCGTAGATAAGGTAGATTGGTTTAAAGTGTGTTACTTATTGTCAGATTTTTCCTTTTTTATGAGGTGGCGTTGAGTTTGAGTGGGAGAATTTATGTTTATGTGTGGACTGTATGTGCATAGTTTTGTAAAGAAACGTTCATCACGAAAAAATGGATGAAAATATTTTAGGTAGTTGTGTATATCGACGTCAATGAATGTTATTGTTCTGTCCCTAGTGCTTGATATTAATTAAAAAATTTAACCCATTTTGTATTAATCATGAAATCTTTTGTGTACTGTTGAGTTTTTTTCTTTTTTGTGGGAGGGAAAGTCCCAGACCCCATATAAAAAAGTTAAGATAATAATAACAACACTTTATAAACAAACCTTCAAGCCTAGTAGATTTTTAGTCAACTAATAATCCAAATGTAATATCGTTTGCTCTGTACCTTCAGTCGATGACCTTGCAATCACAAGGATATTTCCTGAATACCTGGCTATCCAGGTGAAACATTTACATCCTTCAGTTCTGAAAAGAACTGAAAGAGGATGATTGCTGGTCCCCGGCATTTGCTTCCCTTAAAGTTTAGATCGATCGGAACGACGCCAGAACGAAGAAAATAGGGATGCATGATTTGAGTCAGCTGCTACTGCTCTATAGTTGCTCCCATAAGAAAGAAAAGAAAAAGAAACATAAAGGGAAGAAGAGAAGATGAAGAAAAGAAAGAAAGAGAAGAAATAGTAACCTTGCAAAACCTTTAATCCCCGGCTGATATAAAAAAGTGTTTTGGAGGGGGGAGTGGATAGAGGCATTAAAATATTACATGCAGCCAATAATAAAACTTCTCCCTCCTAAAGGCATTGAGCGCCAGTCCCTTCTCCGCCTTGTCATAAATTCGCTAATATGCATTCAGGGGCAATTATCCGCATCCCTAATATATCAGCAAGCACACTGCCGAAAGGGAGTACTCTCTCTCTACTCTCTCTCTCTCTCTCTCTCTCTCTCTCTCTCTCTCTCTCTCTCTCATCCTTCGTAGGGATGATATGGAGGAGAAAATTGGTTACTTCGACGAAAGGGACTGAGATGTAAATTTCACTCGGTCCGTGCCTCTGCTGCCGCTAGTATTGTTATTAGTACCCAATCAAAAGATGAGCTAGAGAGGTGGGTGCAATAAATTGAGGGCTACGGCTGTAGTTACGTTTATATCTAATTACAGTTTTCAAGATTTCGTCAAGTTTTAACTTAATACTTGTTGAAATGTTATCGCTAAAGGAGTAAAATATTTTATTTTATAATTCTTGATATTAAAAACTCTGATAAATCACATTATTTGTATACTGTATGTATATATATATATATATATATATATATATATATATATATATATATATATATATATATATGTGTGTGTGTGTGTGTGTGTGTATATATACATATATATATGTATGTTTATATGGTATGTTTGACTAAGATATTATAAATGTGTTTGGCTGTGTGTGGGTGCAGTTTATGAACAAGTTTCAACGTAAGGACAATTTTTAACTTTCTGTACGATATGATATTCTCTGCGAGGTTTATAATTTGTGATATGACCTGTCACGCTATGATTCTTAAAGCATTTCTGGACGTTATTTGCATTAAAACATCAAAGTTCTTTAGAGGTCATGGAGGAAGCATTCACTTTCATTTATGATGGTATTTCTGTGATTTATCTGAGATATTAGGTTACTTTATGAAATGAAATTTTTCCAGGTAAAAGATAAGCGGAAAATAGCGGATTTTTTTTCTCTCTTTTTTTTTTATGTCAGAGATGAACTTGAAAGCACGGATAGGGAAAGCGGCCTTATGCAAACAGGACACTGGAGCCCCATAATTAAAAGGCGGTCGTCGAAGTGACCTCCCCCTTTCCTCCCTTATGTGCGACGACCAAGTGTCCAATGTTGCTCAAATAGCCATAAAATGTCTAATAAAAAGGGTTGGGGAAATACTGATCGCTCATACTGCTTTTGTGCAGGCAAGCATTGGCCCTTTCATGCTCTATTTGTGCTTGCTTGCATATCCAATACGTGCATAAGAAAAAGAGGAAGAAGGAGATGAAGGAGGAGGATTCCAGTGACGGTAGGATGCATGATCCCTTCCTGTTTCGTATCCTTATCCCCCCCCCTCTCCCCCTCTCCCCAATCATAACCTCGGGCTGTCATATCCTGCAGTATTGTTCATTCCTTTGCTTTCCTTTCACCCTTTGCGTCCTGTCATCGTAGCCTTCTCTCTCTCTCTCTCTCTCTCTCTCCCTCCCAACTCCTTCGTAGTGACACTTATAATCTATTGGCTCTATTTTCTTGTGCTCTTAATTCTTATTGGATTGAAGGACCATTCATCCACAAAAGATTTGGCTGAGGCAAAGCTTCTCTCTCTCTCTCTCTCTCTCTCTCTCTCTCTCTCTCTCTCTCTCTCTCTCTCTCTCTCTCTCTCTGTTGCCTTGTTTTGCTTTTGAGTTTTTTCATGCAAATGGCCTCTTGAATTGTCAAAATGACTATTCCATATCATTGTTCTTAGCATCATAGCGGTAGCAAAACTGGTGATTTTGATGTTGAGACAATGCGTGTCACATCATATCGATTTTCTGTGAGGTCTGATTTGATTTTGAAGGAAGCTTTGGAGTAGGTAAGTGAGCGCGTGAAGCGCCTCGATCTCAAGAGTCCACCTTTTGGCACTTGCCTCGACCCCCTATCCTCGCCCTCCTTCAGGTCGCGTATGATATAATATGTGTTTATTTACTTTTTATATTTCCATTAATATCCGAATGAATTAGAGTAACGGAAAAATCAGATAAATAGGTATGTGTGAGAGATATGAAAAGGAATGAAGCCGAGAAAGAGAGAGGACTGTGAAAGGAAACGGTTAACAAAAGGAGGAGAAGGGATTATTGATAAAGGTATTGGAAGAAGGAAATCAATCAGACTACGAATGGAGAGAGAGAGAGAGAGAGAGAGAGAGAGAGAGAGATGAATACGCACAAACACACTAACTGGCGCACACACACACACACACACACACACACACACACACACACGCACACACACACTCACACTCATCTTAAGAGACTTCAATGCTTATGCAATAGGTATCTAGGCCCCTTTCCACTCATTTTTTTTTTATTAATATAAACAAAAGGCATTTTCAGGGGCTATCACCAACACTATGTGATTTTTTCAAATCATGATATCTGAGTTTTAATGTTTTTCATAACTCATTGAGAATTTTATCGTGATTATATTTTTGGAACAGAATGCTTTTCCAGTACTTTCTTTGGCTTTATGATGGGTTTCGTGAACGTATTCCTTTCAGTTTTATTATGAATATGCTTTCCCAGTAACTCCTTGTGTTTGATTTTAGCTGGTTTTGATGTTTAACCAAACATAGGATTCCCCAGTTACAGTACACGTGGAACTAAATGTTTGTTGATTGCCTATGCCAATGATTTCCTTGTTTTTCATACTTTAGGTATGTATCTTACAATTATCTTTTAAGGAGTTTCAACTGATTGTCTTTTTCATTGGACCGAATTCTATGGATAAAATTTTTCTCATTTGGGCGAACGTTTGGCATGATAATTGAAGAAAATAAGCATATTATGATAATATGAGTTTACATGAGTTTGAATAAATTCTCGAATATTTCGCTATGCTAGGCCTCTGTCGTAATTGCAAAGGGATCATGCTTTTACATGTGCTTAACAAATTCGTGTATGCTTTTATAATATACATATATATATATATATATATATATATATATATATATATATATATATATATATATATATATATATATATAATACATATTCATATACAAATATATATTATATGAATATATATATATACATATGTGTGTGTATGTATATATACATACGTACTTTGAAAAAAAAGTCTTGTTATCCATTGCACCTCTTTTGACTAGAGCAGTCAGTTAGGGACATGGCAGTTACTCGCGTGTAGAGGGTCTCAGCTGGAGTGAAGAGAGCTGGTTATATATACATATATATATATATATATATATATATATATATATATATATATATATATATATATATATATATATATATATATATATATATATATATATATATATATATGGTACATATATTTATATATATAATGTGTGTGTAAATGTGCGTGTGTGTGTGTGTGTATATATATATATATATATATATATATATATATATATATATATATATATATATATATATATATATATATATATATATATATATATATATATATATATATATATATATATATATATATATATATATATATATGTATTTCTTCTTCTTCTTCTTCTGAACTTAATCCCTAATCTGTCTCGGCAGATTTTTCACGGATGCTCTTCCTGACTCCTGCCCTCCCTCTTTATCCGGAATTTGGGAAAACAAACAGTATAATCATTCCTAGGACTACCAATTCAAAACAATAAATGACACACTTTGTTTTAAATATATGTATTGTAAAAGCATGTATTCCTTTCATGAGCACATGCAGACGCAAGACCCTAAGCAATTATGACAGAGGCCTGTCACATCGAAATTTTCAAGAATTCATCCAAACTCACCCAGACTCATATATCGTGTTTTTGCCAATGAGTTTTTTTTTTCAGTTACTAACTCTGCCAAACTTCCGCCTGAATGGAAAAGAGAATTTGATCCAGTTATTGGATTATAGCACATTTATACCTTTTAACACACCCTCACAATGTTATCAACTACTTTCACACATGATTCATAAATGAAAGATTTTAGCTTTCAAACTGAGATTTTTTTGTATTTTATTTTTAATAATTTATGAATATTAATCACACAAGAAAACGAGAGAGAGAGAGAGAGAGAGAGAGAGAGAGAGAGAGAGAGAGAGAGAGGGGGGACAAGGAATGGTAATTGTTAATAGTTAGTCTGGGTATATCTCTTGCCCAGCGTGTAGATAGGCATATAGAGTGGCATGACGCCCGAAGGTGGTGCGCAGTGTGGAGGACGAAAAGAGGCCGGTACAATAAAAGTAAAAATATGAGTCTGCAGGACTTGCGGCGCAAACATGAGGGCCTTTATGGTCCTATTTGTAGACCATTTCTAGCCCATCTATGGTCCAGGATAACACCACAAAACAAAAGGCTCATATGTCCTCCTATATGTCCCTAGTCTCCCCGTTTCCCTCCCCCTCTCCCCTCCTCGTCTTGTCTTTTTCTTTTTACATCAACTTTTGTGCGATTCTGTTCCGCGATTCTTCCTCGTTTTCCTCCGCTTTCTTCTCAATTTCCTCCCAGGAGTCCCTCCATTGTAACTTTATCCAGCCCTTCGCCTCTTTCTCTCCCTAGACACCAATTTTTATCCTTTTCTTCTACGTCTTATTATTAATCCATCGACTCGTTATGCTTCTTTTATTCTTTTTCTTGCATCATGTCTTCGAAATTGTCTTTAGTTAGCAACATACGTCACTAATCTCTCTCTTTTCTCCCCCCTCTCTCTCTCTCTCTCTCTCTCTCTCTCTCTCTCTCTCTCTCTCTAGTTTTCTCACCTTCTGTACTGCACTTGAGCATCTTGTTATTGTCCCCCGAAACTACTACCATAAAATCGACCCACCTTCCATCACGCCCCGCTCTTCCTCCACCCACTATGAAATCGCCCTTCACCCTCCCCCACCCCACATCCCAGACCCTGAAAGTACTTCTTTCCACGCTAAAATTGTGCCTAATATCTGGACCCACTGATGCCGAAACTCTTCAAACGTGCCGCAGAATGTCATAAACCCAGGTGGTATGTTCGTTTAAGACAATACCACCCCATATTGCTCTCTCTCTCTCTCTCTCTCTCTCTCTCTCTCTCTCTCTCTCTCTCTCTCTCTCTCTCTCTTACTTCTATGTAATTTCTATACATTTGTCCGTGCGAATATTTTTGTAAATTTATCACGATAGATGAATCAGTTATTGAATTACGAACTGCAATTTCAGCCTTTTTTAGTTTTTCATTTCAGTTTGTATTATTACCCAATTTACAATATATTTGGCCGAAATCATAAAGTAGTTAATGAATTATTCTCTGTTGTAAGTGAGAGAGAGAGAGAGAGAGAGAGAGAGAGAGAGAGAGAGAGAGAGAGAGCGAGAGAGAGAGAATATTAAACTAATCATCATTAAAGTTTGATTTACGGTACGTAATATTTAATTATATTTGATAGGATTAAGCAAAAGTGGAAGTGAGTGAAATGCGAAACTTGTGTTCTATCAATCCGTATGTAGTACATATGAAAATATCAATTACATATGTATGTATCTATATATATATGTGTGTGTGTGCGTGTGAGTGTGTATGAGAAAGAGGGATTTTATGTGGATGTAGATGCGTACATGGGTGTTTGGTGTAACGTTACGTTTATTGAATAACATGTGTCTATATTATATATACTACCACCTTTATACACACACACACACACACACCACACATATATATATATATATATGTGTGTGTGTGTGTGTGTTTGTGTATATATATATATATATATATATATATATATATATATATATATATATATATATATATATGTGTGTGTGTGTGTGTGTGTGTGTGTGTTTATTTATTTATTTATTTATTTATTTATATTTCAGAACATTTTACATATTTATCTTGTAATAAACGAACCGTTTTTATACTTTCGTAACCTGATATTCCTTCTCTCATCGAAGCTTTATATATAAGTATATATTTATATTTATTTATTTATATATATATATATACATACGTACATACTGTATAGTTTCGTGAAAGAAGGAATTTCACCTTAAGAATGTATACAAATGATTCAAACATTACAAGACAGAAATAAGTAAAATGTTCTGATATTAAGGCTGTTTCATATTTTTGTACTAATGACAGCAAGAAAATAGACTACTGTGAATTTTTTTATTAGAAACAGTTCGAGTAAGAGGTCAGCGTTGTCATAACTAAGACCCAACCTCTTGTCATGTTTCTGCTAAGACGTACCATTTCTCTTTCATATGTCTTATGAGAACGAAGCTGGTTTAGAATTATATCTTTATTTCATTGGCTTCTAGTGTGTAATATTATAAGTATATATATATATATATATATATATATATATATATATATATATATATATATATATATATATATACACACACAGCATAATATATATATATATATATATATATATATATATATATATATATATATATATATATGAGTCTGTGTATGTGCAAGTGCGTATGTGCGTTCATGTATGTATGTATTGTATATAGTCACTTTACATGCGTGACTTTGTATTTTCACAAATATTAAGTCACAAATACAGTATTAATTAATATCCAGTTCACTGTACATGAGGTAACCTACACCCGAGGGGAATTGTAATTAATAAGTGCTCCTTCCCGGCAGGATTCAAACCGTTGAAAGGCACGGAAACAATTACAGACAATTCCTTGACCGATTATCTATCTATCTATCTATCTGTCTATCTATCTATATATCTATCTATCTATATATATGTGTGTGTTTATATCTGCAGTGACATCGCATTTCTTAAAGTACCTTGTATAATGTGAATCAATTTCCTTTATAATTAAACACGAATATTTATCCTCATTTCTAATAATATTTTCCTTATTTCCCTTCATTTCATTTCATCGCAAATGTCTTAAAAAGATCGGGATGATTGGTTACATCTATTGATCCTTCGTATAAATTCTTAACGAATGCTATGGAAGTCCCTGGTTATACCCGAAATGGCAACTCATTTGTTTCAGCTTATTTACCTTTGTTATCTACCTGTGAAAGATGCCACGTCATAAGAGGCATATAGATCGAACTCTTAATCTGACAAAAAATATTTCCTTTTTGACGACGCAGAAATCAGAAAATATACTAATCATTATTTACATGATGTTATAAAAAGATCCTAACAAGATATGGTTTTGCAAATATAGTCCTCATGGTTGCGTAAAAAAGTTGGTTTAGCGTAAATAAAGTGATATATGGCCCTGAATATTGTTACGATATACATTCATTTTAAATATTCCTTTTCTTATTGATGTTTCGGTGAGCCAAATGCATTAGAAAGTTTAGGGAGAAATTTGAAAATTAAACATTGTAAAGGTCAACTATGCTTTTATGTATATGTGGGAATATTTGTGGGAACTGGAAACAACAAAGTCACGAAGCTCACTGAACACACTCACAAAATGAGGAAAGATGGTTGACAGGATAGGAATGGGAATGGAATCCGGCCTTAAGACACAATCCTTGTGGCGAGTGTGGATGCGCATATAAGCCTATTAGTCACTCGAATAACTGGAACTGCACAATTTCTGCCTCATACTAACATTCTGAATGTGAAATGGACATTTAGGAGGAGTGAATGTTAGATTAAATTAGTTTTGATCAGTATACTGGCGGTCATTTATGACTATCAGCAAAAGTTAACAGTTCATTGAAATTAAGACAATTAAACACCGATAATATAAAATGTCTCCTAAAAAGTCTACGTCTGCTAAGGTCACCTCATCGTTGACTTTATGGGCTTCCTTCTTTTTTGAAGAAATGATAATGGTGGATGACATTGATGTGGAAATGTAACCACAAATTAAAGATATAAGATAATTATGAGTATGGCGGTTATATATATATATATATATATATATATATATATATATATATATATATATATATATATATATATATATATATATATATATATATATATATATATATATATATATATATACATATATAGTATATAAATATATATATATATATACATATACATATATACATATATATATATATATATATATATATATATATATATATATGTATATGTATATATATATATATATATATATATATATATATATATATATATATATATATATATATATATATATATATACCTTACTGTTTTTCACTTTTCGCCTGATAGGGATATGCTAAAAGAATCGAGCTCTTGTTGATTTGAGTTGTTGCTCTGATCTCGTTAAATCTAGGTCTATTGTTGGTGTTAGATTTGGCGCGAACCGTGGACTTTTCTAACCATGAGGGCGGTGCGTTACTATATACACACATACATACATATATATATATATATATATATATATATATATATATATATATATAAATAACAAAGCATACGTGCACACACACACACACACACACACACACACACACACACATATATATATATATATATATATATATATATATATATATATATATATATATATATATATATATATATATATATATATATATATATATATATATAAACAGCAAAGCATATGCGCACACACACCACACACACACACACACACACACACACACACACACACACACACACATATATATATATATATATATATATATATATGTGTGTATGTCTATATATATATATATATATATATATATATATATATATATATATATATATATATATATATATATATATGCAATGATAGCTAAGAGAATATTAGTTAGGAATAGCATAAATATAAAAGAGAGAAAAAGAAATGAGAAGAACCATTAAAAGACAAATGATAGACAGAGAGAGAGAGAGAGAATAACGAAGCAGGAAGTGTTATGAGTATGTAGCCGAAACATTCTGCGAGAATAATTTAAGCATAATCTAAGCGCAATCGTAACAAAAATGCCTACCCATCTCACCTGTGCCCTGACCTTTCAACTTTCGCCGGAACCTGAAGACTTCCGGTGACGTCATTAGTCCCACCCATGAAGAAGGGAATCAAGTCATTTAATCACACCCAAAGGGACATCATTAGATAATCTCCAACCACTAAAGGACGACTACAAGGTGGAACAGAAGCAATGGTCTGCCTACCTATGGGATGGACATTTTCCTTTCAAGAACCTTCAAAAAGCAAGTTTGAAGGGAGAGAAAAGCAGATAGAAGAGATAGATAGCGAAGCAGAGAGAAAAGAGCTGAGAGCCTTAGAGTAGTGAGGTCAAGAGCCTCACCAGTTGTGGGTAAAGAAGATGGAAGAAAGGCTCTTACTTCGATTCACTTAACTTGTATAAATACTGTATATTCTATTAGTGTGTTAATGAAGTAAGAAAACTACACTGTGTCTTCCTAAGCCTCCCGGGACTCTAACAACTAACAACAAACAAAGCTAGAAACGATAAAGCAACAACAAAACTACAAAAGAAATAAAGAAAAGAACATCATGAAATTTGGTGGAAAAATCGTTACATATACATATTATATACATTATATATATATATGTTATATACATATATATATATATATATATTATGTATATATATGTATATATATATAATATATACAGTATATATATATATATATGTATGTATATATATATATATATATATATATATATATATATATATATATATATATATATATATATATATATATATATATATATACAGTACATATACATATGTATATATATGTGTGTGCGCGTATGTCTAACCGTTTTTATGGTATGTTTCGATGAAGCATTGACACCCACCACTTCACTTTTTCGCTTTCTCAACCTTATCTGCTCTACAACAGTCGACTACCAACGAAACACATAATTTACTAAAAAGTTCAACATTCGCTCCTCCTCGGCCAGTTGGATTTTCGAACACTGGTCATCCTGTTATTAGTTTAAGAAATTACCATGAGAGAGAGAGAGAGAGAGAGAGAGAGAGAGAGAGATCAGGAATGACTCACATGCAGAATATTCGCTTCAAAGTATAATGGCAGTACCACTGTGCTTATGAATAAACCTGTTCTGTAATAATAGTTGTCGTGTTTTGCTGTCGATATACTCATGTGGTGCTGAGCGCATATTCACGAAATCTAAATAACGTTCCAAATAAAAACAGATTCTAACTCTTAAATTTATAGAAACCAAAAGTTCACTTAATCCTCTCAGGTTAATTTTGCAGATAAACATCTCATAACAATACGGTTGGTACGAAAACTTAAATGTGAACATCTTATAAATGAAAAATGAGACTATGTAAAAATGAGTTTATATGGATTAAGGAATGAACTATTGATATCAAAAATATTTACGATCAACAGCTTTCCTGTGGTTATGGGTTCAAACATAAAAATACCTAATTACGGAGATTTTGATCTCCCATTCGGCAATTAGCCTATTAACCTCTAAAAAGCTTATCGTGAATTCTAGCGTATAATAAATTTCTTTCACGAATTTCACATAGATAAGGAACTGCATGTAATAAAAAAAATCCCAAATATGGCTGTTAAATTATTACTCATGCGGAGAACCATCAATTATATATATATATATATATATATATATATATATATATATATATATATATATATATATATATATATATATATATATATATGTATATGTGTGTGTGTGTGTGTGTGTGTGTGTGTGTGTTATTATCATTATTATTCTTCAGCCGTGTTTCCTTTATTGGTTATTTGTTTTACACTTTTGTGTTCTCTTATTTCTCTGTCAGTCTTGAATTTTACTCTCTCTCTCTCTCTCTCTCTCTCTCTCGTTCCACGTCCATTCTTCAGACCTACGGATTGAACTCTGATGCAAGCAGCAATAATCATGGCGCTCTTCATTATAATTAAACCACTAAAGTTAAGTTTCTCAACGCCGGTAATAACAAAAATCTTTTTTCAATAAATTAATTATATCGGGTTTCATTACTGATAAGAAATTTTTCTTATCAGTATTCCATTAACGTACCTCTCTCTCTCTCTCTCTCTCTCTCTCTCTCTCTCTCTCTCTCTCTCTCTCTCTCTCTCTCTCCCTGTTTCTTTGTGTTCCCTTTAAATCTTGATTTTTTAGATTTTCCCCTCTTTCCCCTTATCTCCCTTATTTCCCTATCTTTCTTTTTCCATCATGCTATCAATTTTCACCTCTCCCCTCTTTCGCGGCGTTTCATTTTATAGCATTCGTCTGCTCTTCTTTTCCCCTTAGATTCTCCACAGCTCACTTCATCTGTCCGTTGTTGCTTTCCTGTGCGTTGTGTTTTCGTCTGTGCAGTTTTCTTCTTTACTTCCATCTTCTCGGTTCTCCCTTCCGTTTTTGTATTCAGTTATAATATATCTTGCCCTCTTATTGTTATACGTTGTGGTTGTATCTCTTGAAAGTTCAGATGAAAATGTTCCACTTGTGGTTTAGCTTTTATACATGCAGAAAAAGGAGGTATTTACGCCAAGATTTGCAGTTGTTTTAGTTTGTTCATTACCTTATCAAACACATTTAACATATGCATATTTGTCTGCCTAAAAAGGCAGAAATTACCAAGACTGAGAGAAACGGGAGGGAACATCTCTGTGCAAAAAGAGAGAGGAAAAACAGGGGAGAAAACATATGTAGCTTTCAGTGGCTTAGGATGCCAAGGAAGTGTTTCCAAAAAAAAATCAAGAATGGTAAAATGCAACCTCATCAAGAATTATATAAAAAATGCAAGGATGAAACAGAGGCGGCTTTCTATGAAATGAAGGCCCGAAGACTAAAAAGAAAACGTGGCCAAAGGTCACCAACATTTGAAATGTCTGTTGGAGATGGATTAGTCCCAGGTGAAAGACGGAGTTATAAAAAGGATGTTATGACTGCTGGGTGCGCATAAAAGTAAGTGAAGCGATTTTCTGAAATGTTTATTATTCCAGGGAGAAGAATGCTATGCAAATCGTAAGATGGAACGGATGGGTTAAACAAAAATAATGCAGGATCAGTAAGGTGCATATCGAATTTAAGGGGAAGTCCAATAAAGGAATGAAGAGGTAGTTACAATACTAAATATTAGTGGGAACTGGCATATATTATATATATATATATATATATATATATATATATATATATATATATATATATATATATATATATATATATATATACATATATATGTATGTATATGTATATGCATATATACATTTATATACACACATATACAATATTTACAAATATATGGGTGTATGTATATAATTACACACACACACACACACACATATATATATGTGTGTGTGTATGTATATATATATATATATATATATATATATATATATATATATATATATATATATATATATATATATATATATATATATATATATATATATACACACACACACGAACAATATTAGACTAACCAGACCAAGACATCTTCACCTTGATACTTTATACTAAGGTGATAGGGATATAGGGAGAGTTCCACATATAAACATAGATAAATAATTGGTGCACGTTACTTTTTATGCAGTACGATACCTTTCTCTCTCTCTCTCTCAAACACACAGCACTGAGCCATTTCACCTGACGAGGAGTGGCTCCTAAAAAGAGAGGAGACAGCAATCCAAGCCACATTCATTCTTAATTTAAACTACTGAATCGTGGATAAACCCCATGTCCAGAAAAATTTCTACGATAATAGCCGCACCATACACGAACACACAGGCTCACCAGCAGCCTACTGAATCCCGCACACTCACTACAATAACCATTTTCCTATACGCATTCTCTCGATTGCTGGATATTGAGGCCCCTCCTTTCCAATACTTCTTTCGCTCGATCTATCCTTCAGGTTCAGGGTCTTCCTTTCCCTCCCAGCACT
>NC_089748.1:5670235-5677735 GCF_040412425.1 Macrobrachium rosenbergii
GTCTGAATCATAATCGCCATTGTTTGGAAAACTGAAACCTCCGCTGAGTAAGTTTTTCTAAAGATAAAGAATCCGAGAGACTTATGACATCAAGACAAGAGACGATAGCGTTCCAGCACTGAAAGAGTGAGGCATGCGGTACTAATACCGTCTTCCCTGTAGACCTAAGTTTTTCGAACAATAGCTAGTTCCCTGGCAGAATTAGGTGTGTATCTATCTAGCTATTTATCTATTTGTCTATCTATCATATATATATATATATATATATATATATATATATATATATATATATATATATATATATATATATACATATATATATATATATATATATATATATATATATATATATATATATATATACACTGTATATATATATATATGTGTGTGTGTGTGTGTGTGTGTGTTTGTGTGTTTTATGTAAATAAAAGTTTTAGTCAAAAGTGACACTATGTATTGTCATATATTCTGAATCATTAAGTTCATTGTGACATGTGAAATCAAATTTCCGGATCGGGAGCATAATACGAGATCAGCCTATCACTACAGTATAGTCTAAGACTTGCTGCGATTCAGCCTTATGGCCTACTGACAACCCCACTTATTGATTTATTTCCAGATCCTTGTTAAGGCCAGCAGCAACTTCGCTTGGCGTTTGGTGAATACAATACAAGCAACAAAGGCATCATCATCTGCTTACTGCTCTTTCTTATTTTCCAGTCGAGCAGCCATATCAATAGCAACGACTAAAAATAACGAAAGTCTCAAACCATTACCCTGATGAGTTGTAGAGAAGATGAGCTAGGTTTACTAAAAACACCACCAACATCTCTCTGTGGACGTTCACTTTAAAAACTGCGAATACCTTGAGTAACAGACAACGATGTATAATCATGAGGTATACTAGCCTCATGATTACCAAGTAAAAGACAGCACTAAAATCAGTTAATTACAGCTTGGGCTCGTGTCCATCATGAACCTGTCTTCGATGCAACTAAGTAGATCTAAAGTCCTTTTGAAAAAATTTTGTTTCTTGTAAGCATTCTAACAATCAGAAAGCAAAGAGCAAAGTGCTCATATCAGTGCTTAAGGATAAATCTCCCAACAAACTTCGAGGACACCGAGATAGTCCTGTAATTGTTGTAAAAAGAGTTTACAGCACCCTTTGGGACAGATGCAGTATTGAATAATTTCCATTTATCTAGGTAAATACTATTCACAAACCAAAGCTACTAAATGCTGTAAATTTCGTAAAATAACCCCAGACAGCTTAAAAAAATTAAAACCCCTGTTTGGATCTCGAGCTCAACTGTCACTGTCAATCTAGAGTCTTTTTTAATATCCCCTGACCGAAATACAAATTTTATGAGAACTGCTTCCTGAAGATAATTATCAGTGAGATACAACCCGTGCTACCATCCCTGTTCTAAACAACTGGAATGGAGTAGCCAGACCCACTCCTTACCGTCGCTGAATGACCTAAACTTTATTGGTCAGAGGTTCGAATTCCAAGAAAGGACGTTATCGTTAGCATTTGTTTTCAGACGATAGCCAAGTGGGCAAAGTCGGCGTTTTCTCGTTTGTAAACCAAAGGCACGCTTATTAACGACAATTCCCTGTGGGTTTAAATTATTCCCAAGGTATAGTAAATTCGATGTTACACGATACTTATAGTTAATATCTCTTAATATATAAAAAGTCATGTACACACACACACAAACACACACTTACGAGCGAGAATCCAGAGTTTGATCCCACAGGTAGAAAATGCCTTTGAGCCTCTGCCTGAAGAAAACCGTTATGCCCTTAGCAACCTAAGCAATGAATTATGTGTCAAGTCAGCTATTGTTGTTGTAGTCAGGGTACTACAGGGAATGTGTCCAACGGCCTCATCTGCAAAGATTTGCTGAGAAGTGAAGGGTCAAGACCCTCTAGCCATAGGAAAATGTGTAAGGCGAATGCTTCATAATTAGACACTGTGGTTCTTGTGAAACTCCCAAGTGTTATCACGCTTTTTATTAATGAATCTTTGCTGGAAAAAATAGGAAGAGCCTATTTAAAGATGAGGTGCTGTAAAGTTGTGAACTCCATTGACAGTCTTTGAGTTTTTATTATCCTCAAACGTACTCTTTAAAAAATGTTGACAATAGTTCTCGAGTTTGTAGATTATATATATATATATATATATATATATATATATATATATATATATATATATATATATATATATATATATATATATATATATATATATATATATATATATATGTATATATATATATATATATATATATATATATATATATATATATATATTGTATATATATATATATATATATATATATATATATGTATATAATATTATATATATATATATATATATATATATATATCACACTTTTGTGCTTATTTCGGTGCTATTTACATTGCACGCAGTGATCTGTCATTCAGTGTGGCGTTCGTACGGTGTAATGGGTGATTCATATCTTCGTTACTCAAAAAGATGACGGAAAAGTATTCTACTTGTGTTCTTATATATTATCCGCCCCTTTGCTACATCAGGGGAGCCAGCAACATCACCCACAGTGCCAGAGCCCCACCACCGTGCCTTTCAGTAACACACAATTCAGTAGTCAAGTGATGTAAAAAAAAAATTTTAAAGTTCCTCGGCAGATTTGAAATTATCCAGTTTCGTTTTAGTTGAGTAATCCTATTTTTGACGATTTTTGCTTGTAATGCTAAGGCCATAATTTACTTGGTTTCCTTCTACGTTTCATCAGTACACATATGCTGTTCTAATTTTAATACCTTTAAACTGAGAATCTTCATGCTGTCTAAGAGCTATTCATATCCTCTCAGGCAGTTTTATGCTGAAATGTTGCACTCATAAGTTTTTACACACTGATCCATAAGTATTGCTTGTATGTATTTCCTTTTGAATAATCAGAGCTTTGAGCTTGTATCAAAAATACAGTGATACAAAAGATATTTGTGCTTTATTCTTAGAGATGGAAATTCAGGACTGAAACTATTTCCAGTTCCAGGAACGTCATGGCATTAGTGTATATTATAGAAAATTACGGAAATTTACGATTATTTTCGTACGAATGTAGCACTCTTAGGGACTGACTGAAATTCCCAACATTTTAAGGTTAGTTTCTTTACGTCTGCAATATTATTGCCAACTGACGCAAGCTCCAGTATTGTATATCTAGTCTCCTTACGGCTATAATAACGAGTTTAGTACTGATGAAAAATTCACAATGTTTTATGGTCAGTTTGCCTTAAGGCTCGTATGGCGTTTTTAAATATTTACTGGCAGAAAATCTCAACATTTTATGTTTGCTTTCCTTACGGCTGTATTAACATTTCTATATACTGACGAGAAAAGCAATACCTGCTGATAGAAAGCTCTTCTCATTAAAGTTCAAAAGTCTGTGAGATCATTATTACGTAATTCTTGAAAGATTCAGCATTTTTATCACTGTTTGTTATAAAAGGATATTTCTTGAATATCGTAGTAATCAAGTTAACCTTCTGTTCATTGAGAACCGAAAACATAAGTTTCGTAATTTTTTCTATTAATTTTCGTTTCGACTGTAGTTTTTTTGTTTTCTCCTTTGAGAATTTATACGTTCTTGATGCCGAATTCTTCAGCTGCAAAATCTCTGGATTAATGAAACTGTGAACTGTGTTCCCTCATAAAAGCTCATTGACCATATCAAGAAAATCTCACCGAGCGTAAAGACTAAATGAAAGGTGACGTAGCCACCCCTTAGATTTGCGATGGATACTCTGGCTAAAATTCAAGTTCCCTATTTACGTACAGTACATTATTAGTCTTGCCTCGGGCAAGACAAGAGTTATTTCTTTCGTTGAAAATAGGGAGTGAGCAGTGTAAACTAAAACTACTGAGTCTATTTAATTATTTCTATTTTTTATCACGTTTTATTATTCAATATCGCAATAAAGAGAAAAGAACCATGCAGACGGCATATTCGGCAGAATGACAAAAAATAGTGAAAAAAGGAAGACAGCCGTTCGTCTTCAGTAACACGACACCTGTCCCCGCTCCTCAAAGGTAAACGTCTGTATGAACCCCAATATTCTGACATGTTACACCTGATAAATTGTAGTTGGGCCGTAGGAAGTATATTTAAAGATAAACATGATCGTTTGAATATACCTTCAGAAACGTGTTTGACCCCGAAAAATTCACACTGAGTCCTGAGAAACCTACGGTAAAGAACTTATAACCCCTGCATAGGATGTCCCCTGGGAAAGTTAGGTTGAAGCCCTCAAAAACATATGCACGACCCTGAGGAACACACGTTCAGAATTTGTTTTGGATCTTTTCTATGTGATACACATTGCCTCCTCCTTTGTTGTGCGTGGGCGTTGTGTCAATTGGCGGTTCCGTTTGGATAATCCCGGATTACCGGTGGTTATAGACGACACCCCCGGAGGGTAACATACGGATTACAAGTCCCCTTACTTCGCCTTTCTCCTTTCCCTCCCTCCCTCCAGTGCCCCATCCATAACCCCCACCTCCCTCCCTCTCTCCCTCTAATATCATCTTGGTCAGTTTTCACTTGTCGAATTTCCTTCTTCCTTCCCTCCTCTCCCTCTTCCTCCACGGCCCTGATCTTCCTCCTTGTCATTTTATGGGGCACTGGTCTCTTCTTCCTCCCTCCACCTACCGCCTTCCTGGAGAATATGGATACCCTCAGGGTAAAGCAACTCTTGTTGCGGGGTAAATTGCTTCTCTGGTTTCGAGACAGGGCTCCGAAATTCATTCTCCACGCTTCCCGATTTCTTAATCTTCCGTCAGACCTAAAATTGACCTCATTTAATGTTTCCACTTCTGACATTTATTTTCACTTTTACTCTTGAACGGTGACTTCTTATTACTTTTATGGGCAGAGTAGTAATTATGAGTTGCACAGCTCGTATGCATTTGTGCGCATGTACCCGGTAATTGCGTCTGCAGTCTTATGCAACTTCTTTCTTTTTTGCTTTCTTATTTATATGAAGTAATGATCATATGAATGGAGTCATGCGCGTTTCAAATGTGCAGACGGTCAATGTGCATGAACTCACAGGTACAAAAGGAGCCCAGAGGATTATTCGCGAACCCGTGAAGACGAACACAGAGCCCCGGTGCAATTAATTTCCATTCCTTTTATTTTTTTCTGGAAGGAAATCAAAGCGCTGCTACATTCAGTCTCTAACTCCGATCAAAAGAACTTTCTTCTCCTATTTCTCCTTTTTCCATCCAAAGAACGAAACATTCCGATACGAATCGTACAGTGTAAATATTCAAGGATTTCGAAATCCTCTCTCCTGTGTGTGTGTGTGTGTGTGTGTGTGTGTGTGTGTGTGTGTGACGCTAGGAGCATATTGCCCTTTGTGATACCGCCGTACCAGCCACCACCACCGTTGCTGACACTACTCTCTCTCTCTCTCTCTCTCTCTCTCTCTCTCTCTCTCTCTCTCGGGAGGACCCTCAGATGCTGACAGCGTTCCGACGAAAAGTCGCTCAATACCCGGTGGGTACAATTGTGGAAATATTCCAAGCAGGAGCGCCCAATCGTCTGAAAGAGATTCATGGCAAAATATACATTTTACATTTACTGCTCCCGGGTCATGTTAGCTATGCCCAAGTTTTCCTCCTGGTTTACCACCCACCAGCCCATCAAGTTATGAAAGAGCGCCTGTGTCTGGTAGGAAAAAAATAAAAGAAAGCATATGTCTAACAACCGCATTCCTAAAGACTGAGAAATCGGAAGGTAGTATCCTTCTGACGTCACCCTCTCCAAACGGAAAAGGAGCATTACACACTACACACACACACACACACACACACACACACATATATATATATATATATATATATATATATATATATATATATATATATATATATATATATATATATATATATATATATATACTGTATATATATTAACTTTATCAATTACACAATTGTTCTGTGCATTAGTAGAATTACTAAAGGGCCTCATTCAAACTGGATGGTATCAATTGGAGTATTTATTCAGAAAAAGTTACAAGCTTTCTTGGACAAACAGTCCACATTATCAAGTATTTGATTGTACGGATACTTGATAATGTGGATTGTTTGTCCAAGAAAGCTTGTAACTTTTTCTGAATAAAAACTCCAATTGATACCATCCAGTTTGAATGAGGCCCTCTTTAGTAATATATATATATACATATACATATATATATATATATATATATATATATATATATATATATATATATATATATATATATATATATATATATATATATATTTGGAGAACGAAAGAAGTGCTGGCTATCCTCTTTTTCAAACTAAGCCAACAATACTAGCGCTGTGTCTCCTGAAAAATCTTTTTGGTTGTTTCCCTGTACTTCTACTCAATGATCACGCTACGGCAGCCTCATCTTCTTCCACTTTCTGCCATTCATATCACAAAATTTTAAAGTTCTTAAGTTTTTGATGACGGGAAAAATCAGTGGGCCTGATGTTATTCCACTTTGGCACTGACGTCAGGGATGTTATTTCTCTCGTTCGGCTTATTTGTTAGTTTTTCTGTCTGTTTATGTTTTCGCGTTTAGTTGCAGTTTTGCACAAATAGTTGAGCGGCTTTTCACGAAAATCTTGCTTAATGGTGGCTGCAAATGAGAGAGCACTGCAACTCTTCAGAGGTGGACTGTCCAGCTTTGCTTCTACAGAGGTTCCAAACTTCAAAAATCGAAAGCCTGCTTTTCATAATCGTCGAATTTGGTTACCAAACTTCCTAATGACTTTGCAATGGCGAGAAGTTAAGCATACCTTAGTTTAACCAGACCACTGAGCTGATTAACAGCTCTCCTAGGGCTGGCCGTAGGATTAGACTTATTTTACGTGGCTAAGAGCCAATTGGTCACCTAGCAACGGGACCTACAGCTTATTGTGGAATCCGAACCACATTATACCGAGAAATGAATTTCTATCACCAGAAATAAATTCCTCTAATTCTTCATTGGCTGGCCGGAGACTCGAACTCGGGCCTAGCAGAGTGCTAGAGGAAAGGGATGAGATTTTAAAAGTATGAATGTAACTTTTAGAGGTAAACTGGCTTTTGGAGATGGCTAGCTCAGCCTTGTTGGAGATTGCGGTTTCTGATCGGTCTTGGTGTCTCAGGAAGTTTGCAGATGAGCTTTTCCATTGTTTTTCTTTCTGCTCCCATCATACTAAGCTCATCTTGTATAATGGATTAATACAGCAGTACTGTTTCTTCATAAAAAGGTTGGTTACTTTATTCTTTTCAAGTAAAGTTTTTGAAACTGTTCAATGCTTATCTAAAATATTTGGAATCTGAGACATATAGCGTCAGTTATGAGTAAGAATTTTATCCTCATATCTGTTCGTATTCACAGCAAAGTTCTTTATAGTTCAAAGGGTCTTACGAAGATCCAGCATCAGTCCTTGTTAACCGAAATAATTTGGTG
>NC_089748.1:5682735-5707735 GCF_040412425.1 Macrobrachium rosenbergii
GGCCATTAGCATTGCATATTACCTGTAGTGCTCTCGACAATGTGCTGCATCTCGCGACCAGGTGTCATCGCTTCCCATTAAGAATACATTCGAACAAATGGAACAATAACCAGCGGATATGCAGTTGGCGTTATGCTGTGGGCTTTGTAGAATTAAACGTAATATTCGTTTATGAAATGCTATAAGTATTCTATGCTCAGAGGTTACAGGTAATATTTATTGTTATTGTTGTTCTTGTTGCGCTTGTTTATTTATTTTTTTTTTTACTGTTTTAAAGATCAAGTTATCACATTTTTACGTAAAAGAAAACTATTGAGATGGCTTTGTCCGTCCGCACTTTTTATGTTCGCCCTCAGACTCTTAAAACCTACTGTGGCTAGAGGGCTGCAAATTGGTATGTCGATCATCCACCGTCCAATCATCAGACATATGAATTTTAAGCCTTCTAGCCTCAGTAGTTTTTATTTTATTTAAGACTACAGTTAGGCATGATCGTGCGCCTTGCACCGCTATAGGTACCAGCAACACAGGTCACCATCGGGCCGCGGCTGAGAGTTTCACACAGCATTATACGCTGGACGGAAAAGTCGATTTTTTGCTTGTTTTTCCCGCTGTTTGTTTGCCGATAGTTTTACCACTGTAGTTGTTCTGATGTGTCATTTCCTGGAGCGAATGTTCTTTTAGTCTTCCTTTCTCGCAGCAGCAAGGAGTCGTGCACGGTTCCTCGCTGCTGGGAGAATGGGCGCTGGTGACTGGTACAATACATGTACATACGCTACCGGGGTCTAAGCGATAATAGGCAGGGCAGCCGATCGAGACTACAAAGTCTACCCCAAAGAGAAATCAAAGTCCATACAAAAAATGGGAAAAATGCACGTTAAAAGATCAGTTGTGCTTATGCTGATTAAAATGGTTTTTTTTTATTATTTGCTTTTTCACAATTGCCTTTTTACAAATTATCGATACTGTAGTTGCGGAGTGCATCAGTTACATGATATTATTTTCGGTAGCGTAGATCACGCACTATTATGCAGTCATACGAGAACGTATAGTAATCATACGTCATTTGGTGCTCTATTGTTTTCTGTGCCCTGTGTGTGTGTGTGTGAGAGAGAGAGAGAGAGAGAGAGAGAGAGAGAGAGAGAGAGAGAGAGAGAAGGGGGTGAGGAACGACGATTCACAAAGGAAAATTTCTATCTAAATGAAACATTAGCTTCATTCCTATCACAACTTGATCCCTCTCTTTCTCTTTCTCTTTCTCTTTCTCTCTTGCAGTATACATGTAAGTGATTGCTTATGATATGATGAACATGTAGAATGAAATGGACTAACAGCTTTAATTGATGTAACCACAGGCCTGTGATGTGGCTGTTGAGATTTGTTTTAATGTGAGATCTACACTGTCAGTAAACTGTATTTACTTATTTATTTATTTATTTATTTATCCATTCATTCATTCATTCATTTATTTTATCTTCTTGTATCTTCGGTCTGAAAAGATCACAATTACCTAACTTTTCGGTACATTTCCTCGAGTTCGAACCTAATCGGTATTTTTGGCCCATTCAGATTCAGCTCTTGTTCATACTCTCGAAACAGCTTGCATTCGATGGCATAGCTTATATTAAAGCGGACAGTGCGTTTGAATCAATACTGGTGATACATTCAAAATGGCTCTTCATTCATTTAATCATGCTATCAGTTGCTGTCCGGGACGACAATAGTTATTCTCCGAGTATGAAGACCCCTTTCTTCTTATGAACAAAAACATTGGGTGATCGATCGATCAGTAAGTAAACCATCCCCGGAAAGTGGAGAGAGAGAGAGAGAGAGAGAGAGAGAGAGAGAGAGAGAGAGAGAAATTTCCCATTCTCCATCTGCCTTCCTAGATATCAGCTGCAGCCATTTGCGAAATTGCACCCAAGGAGTTGTGATTATAGGCAAGTGAGGGTCATTTCTTTGGGAAGGGAGAAGGGGCGCTTTGGGGGGAGGCGTGTCCTCCAAAGAGACTGCATACCAAATGAACACAACCACGCATACCAAATATGATCTGTATTCTCGTAAAACAAGGGGGGTTAGGAGGGAAAGGGGAAATTAGATAAAGGAAGGAATTGGGGGAGAAATCCGATGATGATGAACGAGCTAGTCACTGAGATTGCAGCGAGAGAGAGAGAGAGAGAGAGAGAGAGAGAGAGAGAGAGAGAGAGAGAGAGAGAGAGAGAGAGAGAGGCTGGAATCCGTAAGAAGTCCTTGCCAGTTGAGAGGGACACAGAAACGGATTGTTGGAACTCATGCCTCCTTTTCTCCTGAGAGAGAGAGAGAGAGAGAGAGAGAGAGAGAGAGAGAGAGAGAGAGAGAGAGAGAGAGAGAGAGAGAGATGTAATACTCCATCTCTTGCATATTCCCACTATGCAAAAATCCTCCTAATTCAACGACATATTGGATCTAATCCTTTTAAACCTTTTTATGTTACCCCTCTCATGTTCCCTCCCCTAGGCATCCAAATCTCTTATAGTCCACTATCTTCTATCACTTATACTTCTGGGAGACGAAAGCTCTCTCTCTCTCTCTCTCTCTCTCTCTCTCTCTCTCTCTCTCTCTCTCTCTCTCTCTCTCTTCGTGCTTGTGTGTTTTCTTTTACAAACGGAAGTAATCTCGCAAATTCGGACACAAATATATATATTTTTTCCTGTGGGATTCGTTTATATATATATATATATATATATATATATATATATATATATATATATATATATATATATATATATATATATATATATATATATATATATATACACATATATATATATATATATATATATATATGTGTGTGTGTGTGTGTGTCTTGTGTGTGTGTGTGTTTACTCCGTGTCCGTAAAGTCATGGTACAATTTGAAATACTTGTAGCTTCGTAACTATACATGAGAGAATTAATCTGTAAAAAGGATAAGAAAGCTTGATGTGTCTAGTTTTTCTGTTCTTCTGAAATTTTATTTATTATTTGTTTTATCAAATATTTTTCACAATTTCTGAAACTTAAAAACGACATCTTTCTCAGGACTGCTGTTGACCCATGGCTTCACTAGTAGAGAAAGTAAACTACGTTCTTTGGTTGGCTGAGCTAAAATGTACTGTCGCTGTCCAAGGAAGGTTTACAACGCAGTACATTAAAGAAGCACCACTCAGGAATTGCATAGCCATTCAAAAATGCATAATCAGTATTAATTCTTTCATTGAACTGATGACAGAAAGTAACAACATTTTGACGCATTTGGGTTCTGTACTCTTTCATTTTAAGTTTTTTTCCGCAGAATCTTTTGCACAGTAGATTTTGAAAGCCTCATCTCCCAAGGCGCTCGTCTTAGACTCTTTCTCGAACATCTTTCAAAGGATTGTGCCACAGATGCTACAGTTCCTTCAACACATGGTCTGCCAGACCGTGGTTTATCAATAACAGAACCTGTTTCCTTAAATTTCATCATCCACACGGTTTTCTTATCCTTTTGACAGATTAATTCTATTATGTATAGTTACGAAGCTACAAGTATATTGTATCATGACTTTATATACAGTATGTACATACATACATACATACATACATACATACATACATATATATATATATATATATATATATATATATATATATATATATATATATATATATATATATATATATATATTTATATATATATATACTGTATATATATATACACACACACACACACATCACGCCCTTTTTCCGTACTGGAAGGGTTTGCTTCAGAAGGTTTCTCAGCAAGTGCTTAAGGATGAGGACGTTATGCCCCTACCCACCCCACACCCCCGTTCTCTTCTCAGCCCCATTTACATTATCACGTATCACTTCACCTGCATTTTCCTAATTGAGCAGCTGTTTGATTCCACTGTTTTTTTTTTTTTCATCTTAGGTTGAGTTCAACTTTTGTTATGCTGGACTAAATGAAAGAACCTCATACTCCCCAAGGCTACTGAATCTGATTGCTCCTCTACTTAGAGGAAATTAGGAGTCTGGATTGATTGTTTCTTTCCCTGCACCTCAAGCTATGGAATTTTATTCGTGCTCCAGTATTTTAAAGACTCATGTTACCCATTCCTCTTCTAACAATGGGCTCTATAACTTCTATCCGGGATAGCTCGAACTTACTAACATGTCTCTCTCTCTCTCTCTCTCTCTCTCTCTCTCTCTCTCTCTCTCTCTCTCTCTCTCTCTCAGCGTAGTAGGATATCAGAGGCAGCAGTTTCACATTATAATGAAAATGAGAGGGACGACACGTCATTTGTTACTGTGTACATATTGCCGTGAGAGGAGGAAGTTTTAAACTTCGCTCCTCCGACTCAACCTGAGGGAAATAAAGAGATAAATAGATTAAAACCATTTTGTTCTTAGAACATCTTTTTTAAGGTGGTAAAAACAGACTTTGGGTGATAAAGAGCCGGTTAATCCTCAGTACCTACGGGAATTACCGTATTCTGTAAACGCCAAGTGGTTCCTGGGGTTTGTAAGTCATTGGAATTATTTATAGAAATAAAAATACCCCCATTCACTCTGTTGTGTTTTTTTATGATTTTATGTAATACTTACTTCTGTGTAATATTTATTCTAATAATTAGCATGTCTTAAAAAATGTTTAGATAAAGCATGAAGTGATTATCTGGCCACGACGAAAGGGAGAACGGAGAGGACTATCTTTCCCATTTACTGTAAAGCTTGCGTACGTAAAGTAAAAGCAAAAGATCTTGCACCCAATTGTTTTAACTTTCAATAAATTTATACTTGCTGTATAGACTTACAATATAAATACAGCATAGGACATATAAACGTAAATATTATACATACATACATACATATATATATATATATATATATATATATATATATATATATATATATATATATATATATATATATATATATATATATATCTGCGTACATATACTTATAATATTTCGAATGACAGTGGTAAGTCGATATGCAGACAGCTATACTCGGCTAACTTTCATAAATGTTCTGCAAAAAAAGAGCTCGTGGAAGGAAACGCGGACAACCGCCAGTGAAATATAAGAGGTTCTTTCCCTAACTTTTGTGAATTGTATATGAGTCAGGCGGCTGTTTAATAAACATGGAGAAGAAATCCCTTTATATAAATATGTCGTTTTTTGTTATGAAGTCTGTCGTGAGGTGAAATGAAAAAGAAGGGAAAGGGTTAACCTTTTAACTTTCCCACACTTACTCGTAAAGGATTGCATCTCATTAGAATTACTCTAATTGCCTATAATTGTCATCAAGATGTTTATGCTTAGTGTTTATTACAATCCCTTATTCAGATCCTGGTGGCTCTCGACAAATATTTCAGTCTCTTCTCCTCTTCCTTCTCCTCCTCCTTCCCCTCCCCCTCCCCTCCCCTCCCCCTCCCCATCCTCATTCTTTCTTATAAATTCTCCTTCTCATCTTACCACAATTTTCCTGTTCTTCCTCCCTTGTTTTTATTTTTATTTGCTTCTTTTAAATAACATCACGTTACTTGTTACCCTCTTCATTCGTTTATCTTGACAGAATTTTCTTCTTTCTTTATCGACCGTGTCGCCACACACTTCTTGACATTGGTTCTCTCTCTCTCTCTCTCTCTCTCTCTCTCTCTCTCTCTCTCTTCACAATTTCTGGAATCTCATCTCCCTTACCTCAGTTTTTAATTAAGTCAAGCCTTCTTTCTGTCATCGGTTTTTATTTCTTGAGACCACTGACATTTTCTGTCATTTTTCCTTTATCCTACCCTCACTTAACCATTGTTTTATTTGTCCCCCTAAAGCTTGTTTTCATCTGTTTTTCTCCCCATCTCTCTCTCTCTCTCTCTCTCTCTCTCTCTCTCTCTCTCTCTCTCTCTCTCTCTCTCTCTCTCGTTCTTGTTCTTCTTCTTCCATCTTACTTATACATGCATTCCTTTTTTATTTGTCTTCTTTTAAAACTTCCTTTAGAATAGTCTCTTTTCATTTCTATATTCAGTACAACTTCAAAGTATATCCCCTTTCATTTTCCGTCTCTTTGTGATTTAATTCATGCCTTGATTTCCCATTTTTTCATTAATATTCCTTTTTTTCCGCTTTAATTCTCATTTGAAAATAAATTATTTTCTTTATTTTTTTATATCTTTTGTTTTTTTTTATATATCCATCCCACTCTTTGCCTTACCGTGTTTTGCCTTCTTCCTTCTGTCTTACTTGTACTTCTTTCCTGTATTCCGTTACTCACTCTCACTTCTTTTATCCAAAAGAAATGTTTTAATTCGTGGATACATTTGAATTGATTTTTAATAACAACTGTTACGGTGCAATTTTTCTGTAACCAGCTGCTCAAAAAATCAACATTCTCTCTCTCTCTCTCTCTCTCTCTCTCTCTCTCTCTCTCTCTCTCTCTCTCTCTCTCTCTCTCTCTTAAAATCCAAAATGGAAATCGAAAGTGACACAGAACATATGCGCGATTTCTCACGCTCCACCAAACCCCCTAGAACTATTCACTTATTCACACCACCTTACATATATAGCTTTTCCCGTCTCTCTCTCTCTCTCTCTCTCTCTCTCTCTCTCTCTCTCTCTCTCTCTCTCTCACTGTGTGTGTGTTACGCATACTCACACACACACACGCAAACACACATGTACAAGTCACCTGAAATATGAAAGGTTGGAGATTTCAAAGAAAAAATGGATGGAAACGCTAGCTAAGACCGAGAAAAGGTGAAATTGGAAAAATTTATATCATGGAATAAAACATATATTGTGTTTCTCTAAATAAGTCATGAATAGGCAAATAGGGAATGTTCACAATTTTATTTGTTACATGTCCTTCCCCAATTTCATGTAATTATATATATATATATATATATATATATATATATATATATATATATATATATATATATATATATATATGTATATATATATATATGTATATACTCTTAAGAATTTATCCCCCCCTCGTCTAGCAGCCAGTGAGTAATTTATTCAGGGAAGCTTTTTCGCCTTTCATTTGACTGTAGGGCCAAGAAAACATGGCAGGCGAGGTCGGACCAAGCTTATCTTGAACTAGAGAAAAGCAGTTAGCACCTGTTTTTCACTCATGTAGGGATAGCCTCCCACCTCAGCTGACCTGTGGTGGACAGTAGTGACCCCACCTCACCCCCATCACGCGATATGGGAGTAGCTAGGCCGTTATGGACATGGGGATGTAGCCAGGCTGCGAGAGAGATAGGAACTTAACCTCTAAGTACTTAATCTTTAGACTTTTTTTCTTCATTCTTTTGCTGGCTGTATGACCCTTTGCAGGTAAGACATAGGCTGAGACTTTGAAGCAAACAATTGGGGAAGACGTGCTCAGTTTTTTTTTTTTTTCGGAAAGCACTCCGCAGCTAACGCCAGTTCGAGTAACACGCTCGGCGCTTCCTTTACACTGGTGGAACTAACTCCAGTACACGGCTGTGTCGTACATGTCTAGCGCACACATTTACCAACCTAGGTATGTTCATCCGCAATTAGTCAATAAGCCAGCCCTTTCCCTCCTCCCTGAAATTCCTTGATTTTTCTATTCCTTCAAACTTCAGTTTTCTTCCTCCAAAAAAGCAGTCCCTTTGTTAAGTCACCCTACTTTGAGCAGCCTGTGAATCACCCCATGACTTGCTTTGAAATCAACCTAATATGATTCAGTGATAAGTATTCAAATATCCCCTCCATAGTGCATATTAAGGGCAAATTAGTTCAAGTGATATAAGTGTTTAATTCCTCCCTAGTGCGGAGATTGTTTGTTTATTTAATAGCAAGGGAGGTTTCCTTTCGCTTCCGTATTTGTACTAACTCCTGACCTCTCTTACAGGAGCCATCCTATCCTGTCGAGTCCACAAGTCTATGCCCCACTAGTTCTGACTGCCATCCAAATTTCGCAACCATTCCTGGTCGCAGCCTGATCGCAAGAACCCGTTGCCCACACAGAAATCATCTCGATTAACTGATTGCCATTACCCTGGAATTCAACCCTTCCAATGTATTATTGTCTGTGAATGGATGCATTTTAACCTAACAGAGTCATTTGTTATAACAGGGATTGTTGTATCTGTGGCCCCTCATATTTACATTGCTTATTTGCAAATTACTGCATTATTGATCTATTGTATGTAATTTATGTGTCTGTAAATTGTTGTATTTGTTTTTTTTTTGGTCTCGCATATTTACCCCATTCTCTGTAAATAAACCCCTTTTTTAATTGTAAAAGAATTCTAATTCCAAATGGTGACCTTCATTATTTACATAAATCCAGGAAGATTCTAAGGTGAGTTTCCAGCAGTTTTCCTTTTATTCATAAACTTGGGCCCCCCTTGATATGAAGGTAGTCTATAATAATAACTTGTTCCACTTCCCCTACAACAACGAGAACCTATATTTATGATATATATATATATATATATATATATATATATATATATATATATATATATACATACATATACATATGTGTGTGTGTATATATATATATATATATATATATATATATATATATATATATATATATATATATATATATATATATATATATATATACATACATATATATAATCATATGTATATTAATATTTTTAATTGTTTTTATGTTCATATTCATATACAAATATATAATATTTAGCCATAAATATCGTTGAATATGTAACTTGGTAATAACTTACATCCAATGGGAATTATAACTGGTTAGTGAAATCCTCCTAGTCCAGGATTCCAGTATGGGCTTTTGGTTTTGATACACTGTCAGACAGTCGACTATGATCAGATGCCCTTATCGATTGTAACACGCCTTGAATGTTAGTTATTTCCAAGGTATATAGCGAATTCGATATTAAATATTTATGGTTTAAAATTTGCGAATACAAAGTCACTCGTGTATAAGTGGTATAGATTGATATAAACTGTATATACATAAATATTATATATATATGTGTGTGTGTGTTACAGGGTATATGTAAAATCCAGGGATTTCACAAAATCCCTACGGAATTTGTGAAATGACCAATTCCCTTAGGAACGCTTGATCCCCGAGGGCTAGTACTAAACACGGCGAAACAGTGGTGCATATTCAATGTTTCTCCGTGTTTAGTACTAGCCCCTGGGGTGTTAAATGTATTTCGCCGTGTTTAAATAATCCCTGGGGGATCAAATGTCCCTAAGTGCATTTAACCCCCAGGGGCTAGCACTAAACACGGCGAAACAGCGTAGACGAATCACTGTTTCGCCATGTTTAGTACTAACTCTCGGGGATCAAGTGTTCCTATGAGAATTGGTCATTTCACAAATTCCCTCGGAATTTAGTGAAATCCCTGATTTCACTTATTCCTGTAAACACACACACACACACACACACACACATATATATACATATATATATATATATATATATATATATATATATATATATATATATATATATATATATATATATATATATATATATATATATATATATATATATATATATATATATATATATATATTATATATATGATATAGATATAGATACATAGATAAAGAATCTGCTGGTCACTTTTTACCAGATGCGTATATAATTGTAATAAGCACAATGCCCTCTTAAATTTTCGATTTCCTCTCTTTTTGGCTACGATTGTCACTGCAAAGCCTTAGATCAGAATGGAGTATCAGAGCAGAAGGTATTATAGTTAGTACAATACAGATATGGTGAAAAGTGACCAGTAGATTCTATATATATATATATATATATATATATATATATATATATATATATATATATATGTGTATATATATGTGTGTGTGTGTATATATATATATATATATATATATATATATATATATATATATATATATATATATATATATATATATAGATAGATAGATAGATAGATAGATATAAACATAAATGCCACGAAGGAAAGAGTGAAACCACTCCTGTTTTTACTCTTTCCTTCGTAGCATTTGCCTTTATTTATACATTCATCACGCTCCATCTCTTCGTGATTAAGTTATACATACATACATACATACATACATACATGCATACATACAGAGATACATATATAAATATATATATATATATATATATATATATATATATATATATATATATATATATATATATATATATATATATATATACATTGATATTTCAGCCTAAAATACAATAAAAACTGTTGCCCATTTGGTACGATGGTGAGGATGGGTCTATCCTAGGTATAGTAGATGTGTTTGAATTCGACCGGTATGAGCGGCAACAGACTTTTATCCTTCTCGTACTCAGGCACATAACGTGACCTCATTCTGATACTCCTGATATGGGTTCGAATCCTGCTACGGACGTCAGAATTTATTCATATTCTCCCATTTGATTCTTAGGTTTTGTGGTGACAAGCGTATCTAAACACACACACACACGCACACACACACTCGCATATATGTATGTATGTACTGTATGTATGAATGGTTACGTGAGTGTTTGTGGTCCTGCGGAAAGAATGGAGGACAATGGTGTTAAACGGATTTCAGGGGGAGACCTAGAAACTGACAGCCAGATTGTGAGAAAGAGGTATTGGAGATGAAGAACCATGGTGTCCAGGAAGAGCGATAGCGCGTGCAAGACAGAGGTGAATGAGACAGCTGGAGTGTTTGATGCACCCGTGATAAGCCCTCTTTCTAACTACATTGGAGCAGCCGATGTTCTGAATGTTTTCTGTGGAAGGTCATATATAAGATATGGCAATTAAATTATGAATATGTGTTAGCAACCAATGTGTGTGTGTGTGTGTGTTACTGCCTCATATTCATACTTTAACTGCCATTTTGTATATATGCACCCTTGTCGTTCAGACTCCTCTAAGCGAGCGAATATCAGCAGAATGTCAATGAGACGGCGAGAGTTGTATTTTAAGGGAGAAGGATTTCTTGAAGGCAGTCAGAAAAGAGAGATAGTGGTATTAATATAGCGATGTTCCTCCTGTATTCACTCCTTAGTTAGCAAGATCTTGGACCTCTACTTCTAACTTGGAGGTCTAAGGACATCAACGCATACTTGGAGAGAAATGAGGGTGCAAGGATCATATCAGGTAGGTCACAAAGTTGACTCCTAGCACATCCCTGTAATCGATTTTTCCATCAAACGACTACTACGGTATCTTAGCTAATGCCGTAAAACTAATTCCTGATTGTTGGCTTTATAAATTGAAAGACCATATTTTGAAAGTCGCACAACATGGTCAACACCAGTATATGTATATATATATATATATATATATATATATATATATATATATATATATATATATATATATATATATATACTTGTTTAGAAAGGCATTTATTTATTCTGGCCCGTAATTCTCATTTTAGCAGCTATGTTCAAGTTTTCAGTTTACCCTTGCTTGTTGCTATTGCTGTTGTGTGTATGAAACAGTTTCATGTAACTATACCCGTAAGCAACTTTACTTTTTTCTTTCTGAATGATTTATAAGCTGTAGTCAAGATAGCCTGCTTTGATGTTTTTTGTTTTAAATACAAGTTTAACGTTTCACTCTCAGGAACAACTTGGTACAAAAGGAGTAGGGAGCCTTTAGTGTACGAAAACTTCGCGTAACTACTATTAAAGGTAGCTGAGTAAAGCACTGGGAGTTTTTTTTTATAAATTTTTATTTCCTCCCAATCAACTTGGTTTGTTTTATATGTTTTCCGAAATAGCGGCCAACGTGGGGCATTGCTAAGTTGGTTGGTTTCAGTGGTGGTACATTTTGATTGCTCGTTCTGTGGCAGAATTCCAGGTAGCGTAACTACACAATGAAGTTTTCTGTAGCAGACCATTCACACATTAAGCGTTTGCAACAGATTTTCCCTAATAGAGTTACTACTGTTGAAGTTTATTTTGAATGTTCGTGCTAAAAAAAAACAGACATTTAAAGGCATCCGTGTGGAAAATAAAGATTGATATCAAAATTAGGAATATTAAGTTGTTTGATACCATAGGTGAAGAAGTTTTCAGCTCAGAACTTGCTGCATGTAAGAGACATGTTGACCAAATTAATGAAGTCTTAGTCATTCTTGATGAAATAAATATTGTAAGCAATGCGGGTTCTAAAGTTTATTGAAGAGTCCGTTCATTCATTTTTTTGGATTTCAGTACAACAACAGTTTTCAGACAGATAAGATTGCCTTTGAAACAGTAGATACATGGATATGTTGAACATTTGACGAGTTGTTTGGAACTGAATAGTCAGTTTTTCAACGGTGTTAAAGACTCGTTGCGCTCTGGATTTGCTTCCACTTGTCTTCAGAAATGGAACTGTAAAGTTGTTTTCACAGCTGCACTTAAAATCACAAGAGGATCCACTTTCGTACGATGATAAAGCCAAGTCATTAATGGAAAATCTGAAATGTTCAAATATGGATGTTGAGGATTTTGCCCATTACTTTATGTGGGAAGGTCTAATTGAAAATTTTTAACCATATTTGATAAATACTACTAATGTTAGGCCTAATCTAGATGAAATCCTTAAACTTTTTTGAAGCATCTGAGAGATGAAAGCAGAAGTCTTCTTGTAACCTTAGAGCATCTGATAAAGATCGCATAGAGCAAATATTGCTGTTTTATCTGCATTTGATGGCAAGTATCCTGATCATAAAGTATCAAATTACGGTGTTTATAAAATCCGGAAGAAAAATTGAAGCGCCTGAAAAAAGCTGAAATGTGTTGAATGTTGTGGATTTTGGCCTATAGTTGTAAATCTAGATTTCATAGATGTTCGAGATGGCAATGAGTGGCAATTCTTTTGCCTGTGCACTAGAGACTCCTATGAAAACAGCCTAGGAAGCCAGTGATAGCAAGGCAATGGATTTAATACTTCCAAACAAATAAAACTAAATTAACGTCAGTTGACTTAAATATCAGAGACAAATGTCATCAAGTTTGAGCCGTCTGAATGCCGAAAACTGATGTAAAAATAATCTGTAATCTCTCAAAGCTTGCTCGCATTATTGTCAATACTCGACTTTTGAGCAGTGATGACAAACTACTCGTTAGTTTTGTTCCTGGAACTGCTTCTGATCACTGTTTATTAGCTACAGTGACAATGTTTGGTGTTTTAGATCCTGTTGTCTAACTCGATAGCTCGACAGGAATTTTGACTATGGCAGATGTCAATGATAAAATATTAAAGACATTTACCCTTAGAATGATAAATTCGGAATTTAAGCCTGTTAATTTCTTTTAGCCCGTGAATATGAGGTAGATGAGTTTAAAAGTAATCTGAGTGACAAGAACCTAATTATATAGTTAATAATCAATAAGCACTCATATAAGGAATTGAAGGATTTTGATTGAGAAGGTCAGTGGATTACTGAATTAGAAAGCACTGCCTTAGGGGAAGATTCTGATCTGAATAGTGAGTTGGTTAAGAATACCTTTATCTAATATTAGATAAAAAAAAAAAAAGACAATGACGGTCGCATTTTTTTGTCCCTAATATGGAATCGAAGGGTGTCTCACCTCTAAAGTTGAAACCTTAATCTGTCTTATGCAATATTGGCACCCAAGTCTTAAAGAGCTAATTAAGACGGATGACGATGCTGTAAAAAGCATGTAGATATGAACATAACTGATCGAATCCCAAATTTAGAGAGTTTTCTAGAATGTCATTCTTCTTCATTTGCCAGTTTTCAAGGCTGATAAGGAGGCTACAAATGCCGCATTGTTCTTTTTGTCGAAATAAGGTGGAAAAGTTGAAGGTCGATCCCTCAGGGTTACGCAGTATCAAGATGCATCCTGGTTCCAGCTTAATCAGAAGTTGGGTACTGCAACAGGGATGAATTTGGGATTCGAATTTAAGATGCACTGTTGATTGACCGAAAAGGATCAACATAAATTACTTTTGTTTTGGTATCGGAGTGTACAGTACTCAAGAATAATTCCACATTGTAGTCCAACATTATTGATGCCATCACTGTAATACATTTAGGTAGCATATAATTAGGACTCAAATTTAACTAATATTGAGAGACTGCTATATCGTTGGACCTTCTACGTGAGATGTACAAAATTTCGCCCTCTGTTTATGTGAAATATCAGTTTCCCTTCTAACAGTTTGTAACAAACTATTCTTAACTGGAAATGAATGATGACAGTAGATGAAACGTCAGCTTAGGTATATTTATGTGTGTTTGTGTAGTGTGTGTGTGTATATATATATATATATATATATATATATATATATATATATATATATATATATATATATATATATATATATATATATATATATATATATATATATATATATATATATATATAACCACGGACAGACGGACGGACTCACACGCATAACCTCACACATCATAGTCCCCCATAACCCGCCCCCCCCCCACCCTTCTCTGCCTCCTTTTTCCACCGTCAGTTTATGACCCCGAGTGCAGTTGAAACAGGGAGGCCTAGAGGAAGGAGGCCTTAAGCCTTGTGTTTTTCTCTTATTTTCTGTCTTCTTCAATCATAATTAAGTTCTCTCCTCTTCTCTCCCTTCAATGCGCATTTTTGGCCTTCATGTTTTAGAGTCACACTCTCTCTCTCTCTCTCTCTCTCTCTCTCTCTCTCTCTCTCTCTCCTTTTCATATTTGTCAGAGCAAGCAACTGATATTTTTTACCCTCCCCTCATGCTAATAAATGCCTTTTCGGTGCCTCTAGCCACATAGAAAAAGCAGGAATCTCTCAGTTTTTTGTTTTTTTCTGAGGACAATAATAATAGTTCGAAGTAATTTATTCCACAAGTTTCCCTTTTCTACTGAAAATAATTTGCTTATATATTGTTCTAGATTCACTCATGAAATTACTATTTAGTTCAAGAAGGCTCTCACAACGTACTATTGATTTAAATTTTGGCCCGCGTCATTTGTATTTGAGGTAAAGTTATGCTTCATGAGAATACTAATTACAAAAAGAAACTTTGTCTAATTTGACTATCAATCTTTGCGATATGAAGATTCACTTTTTTCAGTCTTTCGGTAACTTTTTACTTTTGCACTGTGGCCGTTAGACCATTAAGTTCTTTTCAGATCCTAAATTTAACATAATCGAACCATTAGAGGATTCTGTCTTTTGGAATCTTGTGCTGCTATGTGACGTAGCCTTTACAACGTTCACCGCTGTCACTGTTATCTCTTTTGTTAAACATGAAGCGTTCAGCCCGATATCCTAGTAATTAATGAGGCTAAATAGAATATTGTTAACAAGAGACTGAAGACGCTCATCCATATCTGTGATGTCTTTCGCGGAAACTTTAAGGCCCAATTATCTTTTCATTTTCCTATCAGCAATTAATGTGAACATAACCTCGTGTTCTAATGACCGCCAGCCTTTGGGTTGGCCTTGAATACTCGAAGGGAGCCATATCGGTTCACCGACCACCTGTTTAGTTCATCTTTATTAGTATCCTTAATGCTGAGGAGAGTAGCATCAGTCAGATAAAAAGAGGATCCAAAAAAGATAAGCCTGTCTCCAAGTTCTGTTCTCGAATTCATCCCGGAACGCGGACGATTTTTATTACCTGACGGCCTCAGGTATACAGTACTGTACAAGAAGTAGTTAAAAATAAAGCACCTATTATGTCTTCTCTTTTGATAGGAAGCGCCGGATTTCGAATAGGGTGGTATGTGTGGCTGCCCTAATGGTAGAAAGCGAGGTCGCTCAGCAGCTTTTGTTAGGAGAGCTTGTCGGCAGCACAAACACGTTTTCGATTAGTTATTATTCACTCCTTCCTCCACGGAGTGACATGTGTAGTAACAGCTTTCACAGTTTATTTCACCTCTCACGCTACCGTTTGTATTTATTGACGCCCTGAATTCTTATTGGGGGTTACAATTCAAGTGCTCCCAATTATGCTTACAATGTATATGTATATAAATATATGTATGTATATATATATATGCATATGTGTGTAATATATATAATATATATATATATATATATATATATATATATATATATATATATATATATATATATATATATATATATATATATATATGCAGAGAAGTCAGAAAACTTTCACTTGATATCAATTTCCAGGTTTCCATAAATAGAAGGAATGAAAAGCTAAGTCCCGAGCGCTTTCGTGTAATTGTTCCACATTTTCAGATGTGTAACAATTGCATGAAAGCGCTCGTTACTTAGTTCTTCATTCTTCTCTTCTTTTGTATGGGCCTGTTACACACACACACACACACACACACACACATATATATATATATATATATATATATATATATATATATATATATATATATATATATATATATATATAGATAGATAGATAGATAGATAGATAGATAGATAGATAGATAGATAGATAGATATAGATATAGATATAGATGTGTGTGTGTGTGTTTGTGTGTTCGCCCTGTGTTCCTTCTTTTGGAAACACTAACATCTCAGGTAAAACTTTATGATACATAAAAGGTGTCGCTCCGATTCTGAGATAAGATTAGTCGCCAAAGAAAAGATATTAGAGCGAAAGTAATCTGATGTAAGGACGTTTCTGCTATGCTGAGAATGTCAAGAAAAACTTGGTAAAGTCTTTTTTCATATCCTTTTTATTTTTATTCTTCATGACGCTTTTATGGTTTTTGTCATCTCCGCGAGACGTTGCTTTTTTATGCTTACTTGTTAGCATTTATCACTTCTGTCAATTTTAGCGTTATCATTGTACTTTAGGACGACTTTTAGTTGTTCATATTTTCCTTATTCCTTCTAAGTTGTCACCTATCAATTTTAGAAATGGTTCGGACAGTTCTACGAATGTGTTTATAAGATAGGCAGAGAGAGAAAATCTGTGATTGTTTTCATACCACGAGAGAGAGAGAGAGAGAGAGAGAGAGAGAGAGAGAGAGAGAGAGAGAGAGAGAGAGAGAGAGGCCATATTAGTTCATTTATATTCGTACCCGTATTATCCTGAATTCACTCGAAACTTCGATTCACTTTCAAGTTGTGAAGTTCAGTGTTGGAACAACTTTTTAGACAATTATAGAGTCTTCTCGAGGACTTTAATTGCATCGTTTCTCGTCCCTTTCGACGAATTCTTGTTAACGACCGGAAGTTACATTAATTAAGTGGCTGCGCTCTAAATATTTTTTAGATATAAAGCGACGAATTTAAGCAGAAAGATAGTGGATAGATTGGCTCGCTATTCCATTTGGGTTTATGGACTGGTATTGAAACTTCTTGTTCAAAATAAAAACAGCTGTTGTTTATTAACATGAAAAATTTTCGCTCTGAAAATAGCCTTGCGTTCTGTAATTCTGAGGCTGGATGTCGGATAGTTTTCTGAAAATATATTTTTCCTCAGACTTCATCTATTAGCTAACATCCTTATGCTGCAGTAGTGATATCGTTTAAAATGTAATGATGATTATGATTATTATTATTGTCATAGCCCCTTGTTCATAATAATAATAATAATAATAATAATAATAATAATAATAATAATAATAATAATGGAGAAATAAGATACAGAATAGACTACTTGAAGTTTGTCCAGATGCTGGGGCCTTTCACAAGTATTTCCGACTCCTTTTCGTGCAGGGTTGTATAATCATACCAAAAGTATTAGAAAGTGGACCATACTGTGATAGAGGAGAAAATACAGCTAATAGGTCATTTGATACACTAAATTACTTCGAAAAGGAAATTTCGATGTGTTTAACCAGCAAATGGTTTCCCCTCCGTCGTCTGCATTAGTTAATTTATGCCGGGGTTTCACAGAGTGAGATGGTAAAATAAAAATATCATGAACCACCAGCGCCCTCCCCCCTTACAAAAACCCCCACCAGCCTTATCTATCGCAAAAGTTAAGCCTGCTGTTAGTGACTATGATATCTTGAAGGTATTTTCACAATTTTCAAGGTGACCTTTTTTCGTAACTTTTATTATTTCACAGTATAATGTGAAGATCAGTTACTGAAGTTACCGAATTCAGAAGTTTTATTCATACATGACATCTTGATTATATTTTTTTTCCAAGGAACTGTTATAGTTTCTATTCCCCTCTGAAATTTATTATATTTTTTTTTCTTTGTTAGAAGTGCTAGAATTTATTCCGTACTTTTAAATATCGAGTTTCTCAAATTATGAATCCTGAGTACCTCATTCATAAAAAATGCACGAGAAATGAAACCCAAAGTAAAAAAATTCCTGTCAGTTCCCTCTCATTCTTACTTTTTGAAAATTTAGAATAGGATTGGTATGTTTATAAAAGAAGGTTATATAGTTGTTAATTACAAAGGATTAAGCTGTTCCTATGACTTAGCATATAAAAAATGAAATTAGAAATACCTATAACTTCATCTGCGGATGAGAATAACATTATAAGCAGCCTGAAATGTTCTGCAGTAATTAAAAAGTTCGACTACATGTACCACTTTCGGTGCTGAGGCTGTCCCTGCCTCTCCCATTCAAGCAACATGGTTGGAGACTGTCTCAGGATACTTAACAAGGAATATTTTTTTTTTTTTTTCAAATAAAGCTTTCCACTGTGGCATTATTAGCTGCTGAATGTCAAAGAGTAGATGAGTAATTCAGTTACTGTCTTACTAATTTTCCAGACTGATTTTACTGAGTTTTAATCAGACGTCGGCAATTGCCAAATACTGTTGGGAAAAGACCACAGAATAGACTGAAAGAATATGAGTTTTTTGTACAGGAACACTAACAAAACAGCCAGACTGATTATGAGATTGTCTTCAAAACATGCACAAAAAATGAAAAGGCAGGCAATACTGGAAATGGATTTGAAGACAGCCTATCAAGAAATGTCATACACTCTATAGTAGAAAAGAAATGCAAAAACACAACAGACCACATGGACACTGCACACCTGGAAGAAGCTGCAGGTAGAGAAAGGCCAAGGTCACGAGGGCAGGGGCCACACAGAAGAAGGAGGTTAATCAAAGGATTAAAGACGCCAGCATACGGAACTGGAAAAACAAGGGCTTTAATCCACTCCCCCACACACATATAAATACAGCTGGACTACATGTCTGGCCATTCTATGGATACTTGACAATGAGGACTGTTAGTCCTAGAAAGCTTGTAACTTTTCCTGTATAAATATCTCTGCTAGATACCATCCAGTTTTAATTAGGTCCTGTTAATAATTGTATTGATGCACAGAACAATTGTGTAAGTGATAAAGTTAATATATTGCTACATGTGAATGCTGGCTCTTAAGTTCATTGGCACAAGGAGGGGGAAGGTTGCATCTGACCATGCTTCCACATGCAGCAATATCATTCAGTCAATCAAGTCTACAGTTAATTATAAGAGAAAATCTCAAGATAATGACAAGTATAACAATTACTTTAAAGGGTAACAAAACACAAGCAGAATGTGAGCCTGCAATATTGAAGGTTGGGGGTGTTGTCTGATGGGATACGTGAATTACTTCTATGGGTGAGAAGACGTCCTGGCACTCAATGCAGGAAGATTCTATAAAAACACTCGTCTTAGCGGGAGTGATGAGAGCATACATTCATGGCAGAATTGGTTCACAGCACCAGGTTTGATCTGCAATAATACAGTCAAGAAGTTACCTGATGAATGAATCTTGGCACAGGAGGTTCTGCTGAAGGCAGAAGATTCCTCTCTCATAAATATTCACAAAAGATACTTAAATAGAAGCACAATAATAACACTTCATCGATGCAAAACGATAATCAACAAACAGGTCACTAATTTACCAGCATGATTAAGACAAGAAGCCTGATCTTAAAGTGATACTTTATTAACAAACTAGAGTGGTATTTATATGACTTGCTGACTAATCAGTGGCCAGGAAATTTACATAGTGACTAACAGACCAATAATGCACATGCATTCGATTTTAGACATTATGTCCTCTGAATATATGAAAATCAGGTGTGCCAAGGAAATCAGTGCCTGTCCTGCTGGCTTGATGTGTTGCTAAGGAGAATGGTGTGAGAACCACGGTCCGAGAGCCAGGTGCGATCCAGGTGACGCCGAAGCAGGTGCAAGTTTGTCGCAGAAGTAGGTGCTGGTCTGTCGGCTCAAGGAGTGCAGTGTGAGAACCTACTAACGTGGCACAATTACCCCCGCCCCCTGCCCTGAAAGTTGACCAGGGTGTTACAGAGGGCATCCCGCCCTTGAAAACTGGACTAGAAGAGTTATATTGCTGGGCAAGTACGCTGGTTTCAGGCAGTCAATGGCAACCCAACCTTCGTTCCATGGATGTTGATGAGGATGGCTTTCTACTGTCAGTGGACAACCCGGTAGAGGCCTGTGTTAAGGCTGGGTTAAGGGTGGTTGAACAGCATCAGTTCTGATGAACACATGTGTTGCAGTATGTAGATCCTTGGGGATAAAGGTCTTGTTGTTTGGCTTATAGGGTGGTTGGTCAGGGGCGACTTTTCCAACGATAGTCTGATGATGTCAGGTGAGGTGTTATTGTCGGGGAAGAATTTGCCAGGTAACATGAGCCAATCACTATACACCATCTCAGCTGCTGACAGGTCAAGGCCCTCTTTAGGTGTGGTCTGAAGGCAAGGAGGACCCATGGGAGCTGCGAGTACCAGGTCGAGGAGTTGCAGCTAGATATCAGGGCTGCTTTCAAGGTGCAGTGGAACCTCTCGATTATGCCATTGGGTTCAGAATGGTAGGCGGTTGTGTGATGCAACTGGGTGCCGAGGAGGCAGTTTATGGATGTCCAGAGCTGTGATGTGAAGGTAGTGCCTCTGTCAGAGGTGATATCATCTGGTATGCCGAATCTGGACACCCATGATGAGAGGAAAGGACTAGCACTTGCTGCTGCTGATGCCTCCACCATAGGGGCGGCTTCGGGCCATCTTGTCTAGTGGTCTACCATTGTGAGTAGGTAACAATGTCCTTCAGAGCACGGGAGGGATCCTACAATGTCAATGTGGACATGGGCGAAACAGTGTTGCTATTAATGAAAGGAGCCCACACCTGAATTTGTGACACTGGATTTTGGAGAGCTGGCAGGAAGAACATTCATGGGCTTATGACCCTGCATCTTTCAATATGTTGTGCCAGATGACGCGCTTCTTCAGGAGGATGGCTGTGGATCTTCCTGAAGGGTGTGCCAGACCGTGGATGATGTCAAAGACATGATGTATGAGTGCCTGTGGGATCCATGGGTGTGGGTGACCAGTGCTAATATCACAGAGGATAGAGGTAGGGCTGTTGTTGGTGAAAGGGACGTCATGCCATTGCAGAGACATTAAGAAGGTCTTGCAGGCATTGAGCTCTGGGTCCCGCTGTTGCTTGGCCACCAGCTGCTTGTAATCGAAGCCAAGGTCTACTGCATCGCTGGAGATTCTAGAGAGGGCATCAGCAACGTGGCTGTGTTTCCCAGGAATGTGGTAAAGGGTGCAGTTGAATTCACCGATGGCTGACAAGTGGCGGTGCTGATGGGGTGACCAGGCATCAGACTGTCGGTTTATAGAATGCACTAGCCGCAGATGGTCAGTTTGAAGGGTGAAAGGTGTGGCCTCCAAAAAATGTTGGAAGTGTTTGACAGTGAGGTATGCCGCCAGGAGCTTGTGGTCAAATGTAGAGTAGTTTGTCTCTGTCTTGCTGAGTTTCCTGCTAAAAAAGGGGTCGTGGACAACCGTGGATGATCTGCTCCAAAACAGCTCCTATGGCTACATTGCTGATGTCCATGGACAGCAGTAGGGAAAGACCTGGTGCAGGGAAAGAGAGGACGGTGGCCTTGGTGAGGGTGTTTTGGCGGAGGTGAAGGCGGCTTCCTGCGGGGATCCCAAGGCGAGGGCCTTGTTCTTGCCCTCGAGGACTTCATAGAGTGGGGCCAAGGTCGAGGCAATGTTAGGCAAAAAGCGATAATAATAGTTCACCATTCCAAGGAATTCTTGTAGACCTTTGACGGTGTCAAGGGTAGGGAACTTTCTGCCGATGGCGACCTTCTCTGGCAAGGGCTGGACACCCTCAGGTGTTATGAGGTGCCCCAAGAATTCTACCCCCTTGGTGGTGAAGGAGCAGTTGTCATATTGGATGATGAGGCAATTTTCTTTCAGGCGTTGGAGGACGATGTGCAGGTGTTGGAGGTGCTCTACCTTTGATGCAGAGAAAATTAAAATATCGTCGACGTAACAGATGCAGAAGGGAAGATCTCCCAGGGTGCCATCCATCAGTTGCTGAAAAGTAGCTCCTGCATTGCAGAGGCCAAAGCAGGAGTAATTGAAGGTGAAGAAGCCAAAGGGTGTTGTGATGGTGGTCTTCAGGATGTCTTTGGGATTCATGGGGACCTGGAAGTAACCTTTGAGGAGGTCCACCTTTGAGAAGATTTTTGCGCCATGTATGAAGGTGGTCATGTCTGTGATGTTGGGGAGCGGGTAGTGGTCATCCTCGGTGATCACATTCAGCCTTCTGTAATCCACACATGGTCGAAGGGTGCAGTCCTTTTTTGTTACTGTGTGGAGGGGAGATGCCCAAGGACTGGAGGCCTTTTGACACAAACCCATCTTCTCCATATATGCAAAGGTTTTCTTTGCAGTGGCAAGTTTTTCGGGTGGTAGGCTTCAGAAACGGGAGTGTACGGGAGGGCCTAAGGTTTTAATGTGGTGGAAAATACCATGCTTGGCAGGGATTTGATGAAATTGTCGTAGTTCAGGTTTGAAAACGTGGGTATGTGGCAAGTTCCTGGGGGGGATGTAGCGATGGGCATCGTGGACAGATTGGTGGCATCGACAAGGAGCCTGTCTGCAACGTCCACAAGCAGTTGGTGGTGTGCCAAGAAGTTTGCCCCGAGGAGAGGTATTGAGATGTCCACAACGATAAACCGCCAGTGGTACTTTCTGTCACCAAGGTTAAGGGCGAGATGCTTCTGATCGAAGGTAAGGATGGGAGAGCCGTTGGCAGCTGTGAGTCAGACATCGGATGGCTGTGGGTGTTTAGTTGGTTGACTGGATATAGGCAGAAGGGAATGGCAAGCCCCTGTGTCTACCAAAAAGCAAGTACCTGTGGCGGAATCAAGGATAAACAAGACAGAGATGCTAATAGAGCACATAGGATTGGATATGTCAGGATTATGGTTAGATTCATGTACATTAGTACTTCCCATGGTTGAGGGATATGCACCCGTGATGGATATGGCTACCGCATTTTTTGGCCATGGGCATCCTGGGAGGCAGTTCTTGGCAGCAGGGTCAAATGTTCTGTGGTATCTGCAAAGCTGAAACAGTGGCGAGTGCTGCTGCATTTGGTTGGCGCCCTTGAGTTTCTGAAGGCGGAATGGGTAGCAAGGGTTTGACGGCCGTGGTGGCCTCTGTGGCATTAAGAATGTCGTCTGTCACTGAAGGGTTGGATGTTCCTTGAAGGGTACTGAAGGCGTGGGCATGCTGGCAGTTTACAGCAGTGTAGGCATCCATCAGATTGTCTGCTATGGTGGCAAGGACACCATCAGATGTGTCTCCGATGTTGGTAAGTTCTGCCCTTAATGAAGTTGGCAGGCACTGCAGCTAGAGTGTCTTGAGGATGTCAATGGATCTGGGAGAACTGTCTGCTGCTGGAGGAAGACGGGCGAGGGCTCTCATCTCAAGAAGGGTGGTGGATGGGCGTTGATCAGCCACCACCCTTCTTGAGATGAGAGCCCTCGCCCGTCTCAAGAAGGACGGTGGATGGCCGTTGATCAGCCAAGGGTTGCTGTGCTGCGTCGAAGATCTGTTGTACATGGACGGCTGGGGATGGCATGAATTTGTCCAGTAGGACCCCCTTCAGGTCTTTGTACTGCATGACTTCGGTGCGCTTAGCCTCCAGCCACTCCATCAACTGGGGAAAGAGGTGGTCCAGCTGGACGGTGAGGACGTAATCTGCATTGGATGATGAGGACCGTACACCCTTAATTCGAAGCGTGACTTTGGCCAGACGGAACCAAGTGTAGGCGCTAGCCGTTGTGAAAGTCGGAAGCTTGACTTGGGCGATGGTGTCAGAAGGAGCAGCAGAAGAGGAGGGCTGTGTGTCTTTGTCAGATGTCTCATGCATCTTAGCTGGGTGTTGGTGCAGAACGGTCACCACTTTAGCAGGATGATAAGACAAGAAGTCTGATCTTAAAGTGATACTTTATTAACAAACTACAGTGGTATTTACATGAATTGCTGACCAATCAGTGGCCAGGAAATTTACATAGTGACCAACAGACCAATAATGCACATGCATTCGAGTTTAGACTTTATGTCTTCTGAATATATGAAAATCAGCTGTGTCATGGAAATCGGTGCCTGTCCTGCTGGCTTGATGAGTTGCTAAGGAGAACGGAGTGAGAGCATCGGTCTGAGAGCCAGGTGCAATCCAGGTGTCGCCGAAGTAGGTGCCAGTTTGTTGTAGAAGTAGGTGCTGGTCTGTCGGCTCAAGGAGTGCAGCGTGAGAACCCATTCACATGGCAAGCTAATATCACTCCAGGTATGGAAAAGGAAGATATTATGAAAATTAATAATAGTAGAAGAAAGGTGACCTGCAATCTCAACGTATCATGTTACCTTGTCCTCAGGGATGTCTCCGTGGGCTACTGACGACAGACTATGGCAGTTGGGGGCGGGGGGAAGTCAAAGCTATGACTGGTGAATGCAAGGTCAAGAGGTAAAGGGTTGGCAAAGGAGGGAGGCTGTCTGCCTCTTGTCTGGTTCTCTTGGAATCTCTAGTCAGTCTCTGTTGGGCGCAGTTAGCGGCTCCCTTTTATAGGGTCTGACCCATGGGTCACAAATGCATGTTGGGAGCTGAGGCCATGCGGTTCCCACTTGGCGCCACACCTTAATTTCTGGCCACAAACGCTAATCCCAACACCAGGGTCCTGTGAGAGAGGAAGAGAGAGCGAGATTCACTGTTTCCAAGAGAAAGAGGATTAAGACCAGAGGGTGTTGGTGTATTAGAAGAGGAATAGGGAAACTCCAAATCTGGAGG
>NC_089748.1:5712735-5722735 GCF_040412425.1 Macrobrachium rosenbergii
ATCTTTTCCCCCTCTGGTCTTATTAGAGTTAACTTATCTTCCACGTTTTATTGGTTTCTCTATTTCTCTTTGCACGCCAGTTCCATTCTTCTTTAGACTTGTCGTAAAAGGTGCTACTGGGAGGAGGGCGTCAGATGGAGCAGTTTGAGAGGGAAAAGGCGGGGAATTTTATACACTATGCATTGGAGTAAAAGTGCTATATTATTTCCTGCACTGATGGACAGGGCATTAAGAGAAAAATGGCAAAAAGTGTAGCTATCTCATTTGCTACTACAGCCCTACCATAAATGGAAAAGAAAGTTAATATTCTTCGTGATAAAATTACTGTCACTGAAACATATTGCTGGCAATATTTACGATATTAAGTAGGACAATTTTCTGAAAGTGTGTTTACGCTTGTTGTAATTTAACTCTCTACTAAAATTCATTCTAAATTCATTAGACAAAAAGAATTTTCTGAAATATGTAAGCATAACTATAGAATTATTTGTTTTGTTTAGCAGAGAGAGGCCGAAAATTTAAGATTTTAGGCAAATATTCCAGGAATTTCTTTAAATTTACCGGTAAGAAATATCATACTCTAAAGAGGATTTTTGTTTCTTGTAAAATAACGCTTCATGTGTCTTTGTTGATAGGATATTATATTACTGTATGTTGACAAGATATATAATGTTCTCTCTCTCTCTCTCTCTCTCTCTCTCTCTCTCTCTCTCTCTCTCTCTCTCTCTATATATATATATATATATATATATATATATATATATATATATATATATATATATATATATATATGTATATATGTATGTATTCATATTTTCATTGCGTATACATTTTCATTTTCATATTTCAGTACTTGAATTCATTATCCTAGTTGTTTTGGCCTTACAGTTATATCCTTAAGCTAGCTTCTAGCGCAGAGGTAGTTGTTGTCATTTTGGAAATAAGTGATCCACGGTTGTCTTTCCATCCCCCCTCCCCGGCTCCCTCCCTCACTCCCTCGAGTGTCCCTACCGGTGCGCCAGACCCAGTAGCCATCTAAATAGCGGAAACCTATAAATGTGAGAAACAGATTAGCTCTGTCTTTCTAACCCTCGCGAACTAATAGAGGATTCTCCATGCCCATATTTCGTTATTTAAGTGAGGAATACGACCCTATGAGAGAAAAAGAGAAACCAATAGGCCTATGATGTCGAAAACTAACCGTGTTTCCTCGCGAATTTGGCCTCATTCACAGCCTACTTTCTTTTTTTTTCCTTTTTTTGATGGCTCTTTCGTCTGTGATTCTTATAAGTGTCAAGGTGCGAAAAATATCTGTTGTCCACATATGTTCTTATTTCGCAAAAGTATACTTCTATCAATGTCTTGTCTTTACGTAGGTGCAGATTACTCGTAGTGGAAAAAAAATCTTGTCTTCACATTTAGTTTACTTGTAAACACATTTTTGTCTTAGGCCTAAAAGTTCCAGAGCCTCGAATTCTGTTATTGACATTCTTGTGTTCAACTTGAGGAGCGCGTTATAGGCCTAGACACTTTAGTCTCCTCCTGGTTTTAATAAGTGCGACTCATTTGCACAGCCTACATATCTTTGAGGCTCTATTTAGGCTAGCTTAGTCCCGTAGACATATTTTTGGTAATTCTCTGTATAATTTTTTCCAACAACAAAGCGGAATTGCGTTTTAAAGGAACTATCTCTCTCTCTCTCTCTTTCCCTCTTCTCTCTGTCTCTCTATTATCTTTTCATTCAAGATTTGAGTACCTCAAGCGACCGTGAGAATTGTTATATGAATGAGTATGTTAAGAACAGCAGTTGCTGATATGTTAACCGTGCGAAGGAAAATAATGATCTTTAATGTTGCTTCCCAAGTATCAGTTAGTGTTACGAGCGCTTGTATTTATTTATTTATTTTGGTTCTGAATGGCAAGAATAATGGAGAGTGGAGGAGTGTGACATTGCCTCCATTAAATGGCGACGATATTGCCTCTACTGAAGATGGCAGAAGATATTACACTCGGTAAAGATGTGACTGATAGTGGGACTTTCACCACTATGCGAATCTAGGATATGGAGTTGGATGGTTAGACAAATTATCATATTTTATGAGTGAGTGGAGAAAGGGACAAAAGAGAAAAATTGGGAGGGTGGGAAGGGGCCAAGGTTAGCTCAGAAACAATGACGTCATATTCAAGGGACAAGTGGCAATCATAGAAATGGAGGAGGGAAAAGACATTATTTTAATGACATAGAACTACTGGGAATACTTTTACGCACTAGACTGAAAATTAGTTTTGATTTGAGTTGGAAGGAGAAGCTCTCTCTCTCTCTCTCTCTCTCTCTCTCTCTCTCTCTCTCTCTCTTGAAATGTAATAATGCTATTGACTTCCGAATGGTCTATCTACGCTTAATGAACTGTTACTATAAACGATTCTCTCTCTCTCTCTCTCTCTCTCTCTCTCTCTCTCTCTCTCTCTGTGTGTGTGTGTGTGTGTGTGTGTGTGTGTGTGTGTGTCATATCAACCGACCGATGAAGCGGAAAGACCACAATACAGAGAAGAAAGCGTCCATTTATTACAAGTGATAAGCCGTTTTCTCTCTCTCTCTCTCTCTCTCTCTCTCTCTCTCTCTCTCTCTCTCTCTCTCCTTTCATGTAATATCGTGGCATCATGGTATGAGGCCATTGCACTAGGGTCATTGATAAACCGACTTGGTTAATGGAAGGGAGAGACTTAGATGTGTATACCCTTAGAGATATAAAGAGCGTTAGAATGACGAATGCTCCATCGTTTGCGTTTATATCCGGAAATGAATCATTTTGCGACAGGGCGCAAAGAATTGAAATCTTTAGACAGAGTATATTACCGCTGTCACTTCTCATAAGAGAAGACAAATGTTTGTATACAAATTTTTGTCGTTCGAAAAATATACACTTAATGGTGCTGTCAGAGAGAGAGAGAGAGAGAGAGAGAGAGAGAGAGAGAGAGAGATGAACCCAGTGAAATGAAAAGAATATTATATCGTATATCCATAGGAATGAAAGCGGTAGAAATATTAACACTGTAGAGCAGATAGAGGCTGGCATGTAGTAAATGTTGTTCATTCAATGAGTAATTCTGTCTTATTAAAATGAAGAAAGGCATTGATTGTAATGCTGGTGTTTTGAAAGTTTGGAATAATCAGACTTGAAGTCACTATGAAAAGGAATTCTATTCTTTTTTTTTTTTTGCTTTTTTTGTTTTAAAATATAAATGTGACACTGAAATGCATTTAATAAAGATTTTTAATGGAATTAAGACCTCTGACTTCGTAATGACGCAGGCAATATGAGAGAGAGACAGATAGATAGACAGGCAGAGAAAATAAAATGATAATTTCTCGTACAGAAAGTGTGAATAAATTTAATGTAAGACGAGCTAAGAAAACGTATGTACAAGATGAGTGATAAGCAAAATAATTTATTTAATAAACAGTTAAAATGCCCGAAGACTGGGTCGCATCAGAAACTGTCGACTTTAAGTATAGAACGGGACTGCACAAATAATAATAATAATAATAATAATAATAATAATAATAATAATAATAATAATAATAATAATTATTATTATTATTATTATTATTATTATTATTATTATTATTATTATTATTATTATTATTATTAAATACAAAATCCACATTTATGTAAAGTACTGTATTTAAATACAGTACTTTACATAAATGTGATTTTGTATTTATAAACATATTCACGGGATTGTGAAGAAGATTTGCATTATTATTATTATTATTATTATTATTATTATTATTATTATTATTATTATTATTATTATTGTTATTATTTTAGGCTATTAACGTAATTAATAATTTTCCGTTGATATTCATTCTTCAAATATGTATATCTTGAAGAAAAGATTTGTATCATATTATTAAGATTAAAGAAAGACCCAGGATTTTGAAAATAAAACAATGATTGCCCAGTATGCGAAATGAGGGTGATTTCTTCTTCCGCCAACGAAGGCCCTTGGGAAGGAGAGCCCGTAGACTTTATCTGAACCAGCTTGAAGGCAAGAAGGAAAAGGGTGGGATAGACAGACCCAACTTAGACAGTAGGATTACAAGATTCATGGAAAACAGGACATGATTTTTTAACCGGAAGATACATTCACCGAAATGGGGATATGCATTGACTGACTTGACTCTTGTCCAAATTATTCATTTGTCCATCAGGCCATAACATATTGCTTATTATAGAATAGTAATTTAACTGGGCATCCCAGCCACATATGCTTCGCACATTAACGATGTCTTTAAGAGCGGCTGGCTGATTGGGTCTCTTGTCAGTGTATCGACAATCAGGCGAAAATACGTTTGTTCAATAGAATGGCGATTCGACTGGTCAGTCCATCTAGTGACTGTCCGAGTGGTAAGAGCACCTTTCCGGTAACCAGTCAGTTAATTTGTCAGCGATATCTTGAATAGAATAACGATCTGACTGGTTGACGCGACTACTGGAAGTTACGAGTTGGAGTTAATGAAGTGTTATGTAAAAAGATAAGGAGGAAACCTAGAAGGAGGATCTCTGGATTATAGGAGATAAGTAGGGGAGGGGAAGGGGTGGAGGAAGTGCGAAATTTCCCTCTTCGTCTCCCTCCTCCTTCACCAGAGGCCAAACCTCACGATACCGCAACTAAGTGAAGGGCGTCGTAAAATCCTTCATAAAAACGAGTCTTTCAACGCCACGCAAACAATAGGCCTATGGGGCATGATGCCTCGATATGTGCCTGCTCTCTCTCTCTCTCTCTCTCTCTCTCTCTCTCTCTCTCTCTCTCTCTCTCTCTCTTATTTTTATAATTTCAAAATCAGGTTCGTTAAAATTCCGTAAAGTGGGATTAGGTTAGATCAGATTTTCATAGGTAGGTTCTACAAATTGTAAAATGAGAATAAAAGGAGGTGTCAATGTATTTTTTTTATAGAATCAGCATGAATCTTACAGTTTATCAATTAGCGTACGAAGAGGGGTTGCTTAGTGTTGAGGAAATTGAATCTGTGCGATGTTGACAATGCAACATGGGTCTGCTACAGAGAGAATGGGTCTGCTACAGTGAGAATGAGAGGTTTAGGCTTTCTTAACTGCGCACCTCGATTTTATTCAAACCTGTCTTTCCAGTTCCACATAAAGTTAACGTTTTGCATGACCTTACTAGGCTCTTATCTTAAATTTGACTAACCATACCACTGTCCAACACTACTGTGTAGTGGAAACATCACTATTTTAGCACTTTAATAATGTAACTATTCCCGTGATAGGTGCATATATGCTATTTGGCCTGCGTCATTACGAAGTCAGAGTTCTCTGTTAAGCAATTTCTATTGAAGTCAGTGGCATTCATCGCAGATACTATCTTCTTATCAAGTCTTTGAATCAGTCTATACTTCTTTTTCTCCTCTGGCAAGCTTCTCAGGAATAAGGAAAAATTACTCGAGATTCTTTCAATTTACTTTTCCTTTTTTTCAGTCGATGGACCGTTTCTCCACCTCTCTCAGCATGCATCATCAGGACTGGATTATAAATCGACATACAAGGTTTTTATCTTTATTATTATTATTATTATTATTATTATTATTATTATTATTATTATTATTATTATTCAGAAGAACACTATTCATATAGAGCAGGTCCAAAGGGGCCATTTACTTCAAATTCAGGCTCCCAAAGAATATGGTGTTCATTAGGAAGAAGTAAGAGGAGTTAAGAGGCACATTAAGAAGAGATCCCACGTATTAAAAAAGAAAAAATAAATCAATAAATAGATAAAAATGTATTAAAATGCAAGGAGAATACTATTAGGGTAGTAATTCATTGCATCTTCTCTTGAACTTCTGCAGTTCCAATTGCACGACATCCTCTGGGAGGCTGTTCCGCAGTCCAACTGTGTGAGGTATAAAGGACCTCTGGAACTGAGAAATTCGACGGCGAGGCACATTTACTGCATATTGGTGCTGCTGTTCAGAAAATCTGGTTGCTCTCGGCCAGTAAAGGGAATCAGGGATCAATTGTGAATGTGAAAAATCTCTGCTGAAAAACAATTTATAAAAAAAGTGACAAGCAACAGACCATCCGTCGATGGTCCAAGTCTCTGTCTAAAAGAGACAAATCCCTGGCAGACAAATCTCTGCATGCAGACGTTTGAAGGTTTCCTTAATGGGAGGATGAAGTCCATGTTCCTCTGTATAATTAACACATGCTGTTGTTGATTTATACTCACGGCTTCTGCTATTTGCTATCTGTGGAACAGGGTTTCTTTATGCCAGATCTTTGTGTTTTTTAATACTTCTAGTGTCAGCTTACGGTCGTGGTTGTCTAGGTACTGTTGACATTTTGCCCCTTGGTTACGGTGAGCTTGCAATTGCTTATGTAGAGTGGTAGTGCTGAGGGCTTGACATGTCTCTTTGATGCATTTAAATTTATGTACTATGTTGATCGACTCCCACATCTCTCTACCTGGAGCCATGCTATTTCGTATTACAAGGGTGCTGCCTAGGATCGGGTGACAGTAGACACGTAAGGATGAGGTTAAGTCCACGAAGATATTAACTGACAGTGGTACGACGCCTACGAAACCTGAGAAGAGGCATTCATTGCTAGTCTACTGCTGCCCGAACCTAGTCGGCAACTTTGCAGTGTGAAATAGCACGGGCCCGTGTAGAGAGATGTGGGAGTAGACAAACATTGTAAAAATTTAAATGTACCGAAGGGTATGTCAAGCCCTCAGCAATTACTACATAGGTCGCACCACTACCACTCTGCGTAGGCGATTGCAAGCTCACCGCAACCAAGGGGCAATATTTCAACTCTCTGTAGGTGAACGCGACTGTAAGCCGACACTAGAAGAATTATTAGAAAGCACAGACGTCGTCATAGAGAAGCCTGATTCCACAGGTTGCAAATAACAGACGCTGTATCCTCTCTTCTTCAAGGAAACTACAGGACATCCGTGAGAATCCGAAGGGAGACACAAGCGACAGAACACCCTGGGCACAACTACCGACAATGAAGCAAATCAAGACTATCTGCCAGAGACGGGAATCACGCACTTGCCCAGGCTCTTGGATGCAAACCTCACCATGGGCCGCATTCTACAGAGCGCCAGGAATGCCCATACTGCCACCCAGACGGCCAGAGAGAGATTGAGACCCAAAAACCAATAGAAATTCAGCATGCCAGTAACGTTTGAAATTCAAGTGTCTGCATGCAGGAATAAAACCTTGCATTTCGATTTATAATCTAGTCCTGATGACCTTGCCGAGAGAGGTGGAGAAATGGTCCGTCGACTAGAAAAAGAAAGAATTAAATGGAAAGATCTCAAATAATTTTTCCTTATTCCTGAGAAGCTTGCCAAAAGAGAAAAAGAAGGAGCATTGACTGATTTGAAGTCTTGGTAAGATGATAGTATCTGTGATCAATGCCTTTGACTTCAATAGAAATTACATACATATATGTATACATATACATGAATTATATATATATACAGTATATATAAATGGACGTATGTATATATGTATGTATGTTCCATTATGACTCTGAAACGCATTGAATAATTTCAACCAAACTTGGTATACATACGACTCACTGTCTCGAAAAGAATACTGTGGGGGTAAGACATCACTAGCACCAAATGGCACCAAAGGAGTTTGGGGTGGCAAGGGCTTCCCTGAAATGGGGCTGGCATGCCCGTAGACTTAGTAACTTTTACGAATTTATCATATGTAATTTCGGTATACATATGACTTACTAACTGGAAAAGAATACTATTGGGGTAAGACATCAATGGTACCAAAGGGGGTGGGGGTTGGGAAAGGGGGTGACAGAGAGAGAGAGTGAGAGGGAGAGGAAGTGAGAGAGAGAGAAAGAGCAGAAGGGGTGCTAGGGAGAAGAAAAAGGGAAAGAGACAGGGAGAGTTGGGGAGAGAAAGAGAGAGAGGGTAGAGAGAGTGTTAGGGAGAAGAAAGAAAGAAAGAGGCAGAGAGAGAGAGAGAGAGAGAGAGAGAGAGAGAGAGAGAGAGAGAGAGAGAGAGAGAGAGAGTGAGAGGGAGAGGAAATGAGAGAGAGAGAAAGAAGGTGAGAGGGAGAGGAAATGAGAGAGAGAGAGAGAGAGGAAGGAGAGAGAGAGAGAGTAGAGGGGGTGTTAGGGAGAAGAAAGAGGGAAAGGGACAGAGAGGGTTGGAGAGAGAAAGAGAGAGAGGGGCGAGAGAGAGAGGGAGAGGAAGTGAGAGAGAGAGAGAAGAAAGGAGGGAGAGAGAGAGAGAGAGAGAGAGAGAGAGAGAGAGAGAGAGAGAGAGAGAAAGTTTATCAATTGCCATTCAGACTTATCCCAGGCAGTGCCAGGTTGGTCAGATAGCATATATATATATATATATATATATATATATATATATATATATATATATATATATATATATATATATATATATATATATATATATATATATACATACATATATCTGTATGTATGTATGTATGTATACATGTATGTATGTATATATGTATGTACATCAACATTATTTCCTCCAGTGCTGTTCAGTGCAAATGCCTCAATGAAATTCCGCCACTTTTATGTTGTCTATTCTTTATCTCCCATAAACTTATACTCATCTCCGGCCTGCCGTTCTCATCAGTTCTCATCCAAGTAGGTCTGGGTCTTCAAACTCACTTGGTGCTCTCATGAGCCCAGTTAACACTCACATAATATTCTCTCCGGGGTTGTGAGAAGGACATTTCCTAGACATCTTCATCACTTCTTCAGCATTATCTCATCTACATATAAAATTAATTCCGCTTATATTACCATTCCACACTATCCTGCCAACTGATTTAATATTTTTCATTAAGCTTTATTGACATAAATGACAAAGCTTGTGTATGTATGTGTGTGTGTATATACAGTGTATATATATATATATATATATATATATATATATATATATATATATATATATATATATATTGAATATATATATATATATATATACATATACATATATATATATAAATACACATATATAAACGTATATATATGTATTATGTCAAAATGAATTCGTATAGGGTATTAGTAACTGACGAGAGCTCCCAAGTTAGGCCGAACTGAAGAAAGAGAGAGAGAGAGAGAGAGAGAGAGAGAGAGAGAGAGAGAGAGAGAGAGAGAGAGCTGATTGTGGGCTGGAACGTGTTGCAGACGCAATAGAATCCCATTCTGATCTTGGCAGTACAAAAGACCTTTTGTATATATATTATTGGATTACTGTTATCAGGAGTCGTGCAGCCGCCGATAGGTATTATCTGGAAAATGGGTTCCATGATATTAAATGGTATTGGCAAGTATTTTTATATGATAATATTAGTTATTCATTTTTATCAAAAAATGCTATTTAGACTACTTCGTTAGAAATGTTAGAGTCATTTAGCACTAGACATAAATTCTACTAATGAAGATTGTCCTTTTTTTGCATCCATTTTTCCCTTATTTCCTTGGTATTCATTTGGTGAAACGTGCACTTTTCCACTAGTTTTTCAAGCTGCATCCCCATTCATATAATGTATTCATTGCACACAGGCTGCAAATAGCAAAATGCCGCAATGCAAAACTGCTGAAGAAAGGGTATTTAATGAAATACAATTATGTCCTCTCTCCTTTAAATGATGAGGGGCTGCTTTGTGGATTTTCCTCATTATTTTTCTCATTTCATTTTGCCAGCTTTTAGATTTTTTATCTCTCTTCTGTTTGTGAGCTCGTAGCTAACTTTTTCCTGTTCTGGATTAGTTTCTTTTTACTTTTATGAAAAAATGCAAATGTTCACGAGCTTCGGTGAACTCGCCTCTCAAACAGAGGCAGGCTAAGTGATATAAGAAACACATGGGAATGGGAACATGTTATTAGTTGAATAAAAGTCATGTTTTATCTCACTGGAAGTGACGTTTTTGCTACATTTTCCTTCAACTGAAATTCTTTATAAA
>NC_089748.1:5727735-5732735 GCF_040412425.1 Macrobrachium rosenbergii
AACACTGTACTTTTAAAACTTTAAATACAAAAATATTATTTCTAACTTCAAAAGTTATAATTAGAATTCACAATCTGAAAAAATTTACTATTACTTGAAAACAACATAAGATTTAATTAATTCTTAAACAAGATTAATCCATAAAACTTTAATTTATCAAGAAATAACGTTAACTAAGCAAAATTCAAACTATTAATATTTACTCCAAATTTTAAAAAAAATCTTAACAAATAAAAATCAAAACAAGTATGCAATGTTAAAGTAGCAACACATATAAAGTGCTTATTAAATAAATGTTAAATCAACAACACAAAAATTTGGGTAAAACTATGAAATTGTAAACACAAACACACAAAAGAAATGCAAAAGCAAGAACATATAAAAACGCACAAAAACTTTATCAACAATAATTTCACTAAGGCAAAATCTGTTTAAAGATTATATCTACCTTCTTACCATGGTAAAAAATTAAGTAAAAACTATTACCTTATACAAGTTTCTGAACACTTTTACACAACTCATTTTTTCTTGCTGCAGCAATATACACTTTTACCTAAGGCCTGTTACTGTTAACACTCTTTTCTTATGTCAGATTCTACCAAGGGAGCATTAAATATTATTTAAGTTTCCAAAAACTTATATGTTCAGGAGAATGACCACAAATCTTACACTCTTCTACATAAAGAGAGAGAGAGAGAGAGAGAGAGAGAGAGAGACTAACCTATCTTTACCAGGTCTCTGTCTGAACTGAATATTTTTACCAAAAAATTTTCAATGACATTAAACCTGGGTTGCCAGTTAGGCATTTTTAGAAAACAGTCACCCTGGAAGAAACAGGAATAAACAGAGATTCTTCTTCTCTAACAGGAATAAACAGAATTTCTTCCTTTCCAACAAGAATAAACAGATAATTTATTCTTTGGCTTAGAGAGCTATATAGGCCTGCCTCTTATCTGAATGATTGACAAGGGTTTTCCGGTTTGAACACTTGTAGAAACACAGAGGCGAACCATTGATACTCAACCTATCATCCATTCTCGCTTTTGGCTGATAACTTTAAGCCTCTCTCGCATAAATGATTTCTAGTGGGCACCCACCTGAACAAACATTCAGCTGTGTACACGAAAGCCTATAGGAAGATGTATCTTATCTTATCACACAGCCAACCAACCCTTTTAGATCTGAGGCCTGATATCTCAACACACAACACACCATATGACAAATACAAGAGAAAATATACCAAAATTACAAAAACATACATATCATAAGACATATCGTTATGATATATATATATATATATATATATATATATATATATATATATATATATATATATATATATATGTGTGTGTGTATATATATATATATAATTATATATATATATACATATATATATATATATATATATATATATATATATATATATATCACTCATATATATAAAGTATTTAGATATACAATAATCATTTTTAGATATACAATAATCATTTTTAGTTAATTGCATTGATAAGTTGTATGAAGTAGAATTACATTTGTTTTAAATGATTGTAATTACATTTCTTTCTCTAGTTGTTAAGGACTTTTAGCAATAACAATCAGCTGCTAATTTTATTAAAAATTAAAATGTTCTTTCGCCTGTCAAGGGTTGTTTAGTCTCCCAGTGGATTTACAACCCTTTACTAAGACTATCCATGCATAAGAACATAGCACTGCAGTATTCTAATACTTTCCCAATTTGTGAACAACAATTTGCAGATAGTTAAGTGGAATGACCTTTTAAGTAGACATTGTTCAGGATCAACTTAATAAGATGTGTGATGTCATACTGTTTCAGAATGAAGCAAACCTACAGCAATATGTATGAAGAAAACTCTCTTTAACAATCTTTGACAATCTGTTACATTTCAACAGGGTTTTTGTGGTGCATCATTTTGTTAACCTTAAATATACTAATTCTTACTTGACTTAAAATTCAAAATTTTATTGAGAACGTCGATATTGTCACGATGTTTACTTTGGAAACTTCTTTCAAAGTAAATAAAAAACCAGCGGTTAAACCATGTTACTTTTTCCAGAATTATTAATTAAATATGATATATTTCAGATATGCAGATGAAGGTAATTATAAGTAAGACATTATTCAGACCATAAAATGTTAACAATTCCCATCATAATTCGTGATTCTATAAAATTTTCTGCATGGAACATTGTGGATAAAAACAAGTCTCTCCTGTAGAGAAATATAACTTACGTGAATCATATTATAGTAAATTTTGAGGTTTGTTATCAGAAAAACAAAGCTGTAATCCTTTTCTCAGCTTTCAAATTTAGCCCAAATATTAAAAAAAAATTATTAGCATTGTATTGTGCAGTTCATTAATCCCTGGAATTTTGCAAGCAGACGAGAATATTTGTTAGCAAAAACTAAGAATACTACTTATTTTGTTAAATACTGAGTATTTTTTCTTAAAGGTCGCGTAATACTATAAGATTATGCGCATATATTATCTACTTAAAATTCTATAAATGGAAACAATAGTTTACATCAATCCCTGCTACTTCCTCAGAACAATCAGATTTTATACAAGAAACCCTCATTAGATGAGCCCCCATAATAGCTTAAAAAGCTGAGCATTTTCAATGTAAAAATTCTGCAGGATTTGAAAAATAGTTTGCAGTGAGTTATGTCAGTCCCTGCTGCCTCTGGGTTATATAATTCATTTAGGAAAATGTTAAAAAAGAAATATGAAGTAAATTTTGGAAAAATATTTTCTTTTTTAAATATTAAAATACTTTTCATTATTATGTTGCTTCTAGACGATATGTACATTGACATGTTAGGTTGAAGTTATGTCAGGCCTGCGATTACATTCATATGTCAGATTCTGTAATGTAGAAAATAATACAGAAATATGCATTTTCCACAGGGTGAAGAGTGGAAAGCAGCCTCAAACGTCACAAGAAGTATTAAATACTACTCATACAACCGAACACTGATAAAATGTAAGTGTTATGAAAGTTGTTTTTATTTCTAGATAGCCGGTCTCAACATCTACTATTTATGTCGCAAAGTTGCTAAGAAAGTTAGGTTTGTGTTACATACTATATGTAATGTTTTTTTTTATTCATTTTTCTTCTCTTCCTCTACAAAGAACAGTTGTAATCCATGTTAGTAACAAACTCAACTCCAAGATGTCAAGCAATCCACTTCCCAAAGTATTGACATTATTATATATATATATATATATATATATATATATATATATATATATATATATATAATTATATGCATATATACAGTTCAGTTCTTTAAAATTGACTGCTACCGGCGAAGGTAGTAACCAGTACTACCTGAAGGCTGCTCCCTTAAGAACTGCAAAAAGCTTGGGAATTCCGTGTCCCTCGGCAGAGGAGCACCTATAAGAAGGCTGTGAACTCCTTGTAGAAGAAATGCCTCTAACTGTCAGAGACGTCAATTCCTCTTGGGGCCAACAGCAGCCACACATGTCAGGCTAGTGTGTTTACTGATGACTACAACATTGCTTGTAATGGTACAGTGCAGCCATTGCTACCACATAAAGTACTGATAGTTTAGTAGTGCCTTGCAAAGGGTTATGGCCCCCTAGGTAGGAAGATACGACCCCTAGATTATTGATGAGCATGTTTTAACTCTGTGGGATGCCAGAAAAAGAAAGAAGCAGTATTCTCGTCTCATGCAGTGGTGTGTGGGTGTCATCAAATGACCATAGGCATCAGGAGAAAATTGAGAAGATTGAATATTAATCCTTGAGATTTTAAATGAGCATTGATTTGGTACTGAAGGGAAAATATTTTTGGCAGTTGATTTCTTTAATGAGAAAAAGCTGCGATGTTTTGGCACATTGTGAGACCAAAGTTAAAGACAGTGTATGCAGGAAACAAGGACAAAGAGTGACTGAATCTGGGCCAGGTCGAGGGTGTATAGCTCGAAAAGAGATAACACTTGAATATGGAAGAATTTCCCGACAGGCGAAAAAGTATTAATGTTTAGTGTCCTCACACTAAACATTTGTAGGACTGTATAGGTAAGATAAGTAATAGTGAGTATATACGGTCCTAAATGGAGATGAATTACAGCGAGAGGGAATCCTTTTTTGAGAGTTCAGATCTGTCTGGCTGGGCTTCAATAATATGAAAGGTAGTCATGTTAGTTGACTTGAATCCAAGGGAAGGGAAAGAGGAGATGAAGTTATAAGTAGGTATGGAGAATCTAAATAAATGAATGAGAATGGTGAAAGTCTTCTGGAGATGTGTATGTAAAAGGCCCTGATGACTAGAAATACATCATTCCCGTTTAGGAAACACAGACTCCCTAGGAAAAGTTTGCTAGATTAAGCACAGAGTAAATGGAAGAGCAAGTTGATGAACATCATGGTAAACTATAGCTGATCATTATTTGGTTGAAGCAGAAATTAAGATAGATGTAAGTTTAAGATGGAGACTGAAGGGATGATAAAGTGGCTCTAAACATATGTAAAGTAAGTGATTTTGATAAGAAGTAAGAATACCTAGATGAAAAATGTTTTGCGGCTGAAGACATGACAGTTGAAGTACATGAGGAATACATGAAATTACAAGATAGAGTCTTTATGTCAACTAGGAGTATTAGTAGGTATAATAGGGTAGGAAAAGAGAATGAAAGCAGTAAGTAGTGGGAAGAAGAGCTCCTGCACAGACACACAGGAGGATAGCTAGAAAGGTCTGGAGACAAGTGGGAGAGGAGAGAAGGCAAATAATGAACACTGTTAGGAGCAAGGAAGGTATCGGTGTTTTTTTTTTTATATAAAAGATTGGGACTAGGCTTGGAGGGTCTGCGGAAGTCGACTTAGGGATATATATCAGGATTATTTATCCAATTATCCTTATTTAGAGTGAAGTGTGACTGTTGATTTAAAAAGGGTGCAGCTGGTATGCTTAACTTGAATAGTATGTATTGTGCATGAAGAAATGAAATTTTTATA
>NC_089748.1:5735235-5737735 GCF_040412425.1 Macrobrachium rosenbergii
GAGAATGACTTAAAGTATCTTCATAAATCTCCATAAATCGTAATATGCAGATGAAGGGTCGAAAGAAACATCACTTTTTTTATTTGATTTTGTTTGCCTTGAGGGACAGCGAACGCGCTCGCATGCCTCTAGGCCGTGTGATATCCACGTTCGTCAGTGTGAACTTTTACCTCAAAGGAATTTAGTTCTTAGTCCCCTCTCCCTCTCCTCTCTCTCTCTCTCTCTCTCTCTGTTTGTTAATCTCTTTATTTTTTTGGCTATACTCCTTATAACTCCATAATCATAACAGTTCAAAGAAATAAATTCACTTTTATAATTCATTTCTCGCTATAATGTGGTTCGGATTCCACAATAAGCTGTAGGTCCCGTTGCTAAGTAACCAATTGGTTCTTAGCCACGTAAAAATAAGTCTAATCCTTCGGGTCAGCCCTAGGAGAGCTGTTAATCAGCTCAGTGGTCTGGTAAAACTAAGGTATACTTACTTAACTTTTATAATTATTGATTTATGCTTGAGTTTTCAGTATCGCATTGTGCATTATTTAAAATCATACGTAAACTGTTTCGTTATTGATAAAACTATAATTATCAATGTCCCGTATGATGTGATTCTAACCATAAAAATCAGGTTACTCCGTTTTGATTCCAATGATTATCTTCATTTAGATTGTTCACTGCGAATTTATGTCAACACAAATTTAGTGCTCGCGCAACAACATTACGTGAGGTATTTATATTCATAAGTGTAAGCCGGTGGTTTTCAGAACTCAACAATCGCTTCCAGTCTTAGAATCGAAACTCAAAAGTCATCTTCCAGTTCTGAAAGCGGTCCCTGATCCTCCTGATCGAACGAAAGGGATAAATGAGTTCCTGGAAAATGATACACACGCTTAGCTATTAGAGCTAGTGCTTAGTAAGCTCGAAGACTCATTGTAAATCAGATATAAAACTTCATTATTCAAACTACTAAGCCTGTTTTGGAAACTAAGTTTTCACATATAATATGATTTTTGTCATTTAACATTTTTAGGAATGTATGCGGTATTAGCCTTTAGTCAAATGCAATTCTTCTCACCTCTTCTCTAGATCACTTTTCTCTGCCGCTAAATGATTCTATATATATATATATATATATATATATATATATATATATATATATATATATATATATATATATATATATATATATATATATATATACGCATGAGGGCTGAGGCTTGTATACATCACGAAGAAAATAATAGGGAAAGGCATCCTCATCCTCTAACAGTTTATTTTTTCAATGCCGACGTTTCGCGACGAATTCCAAGTCGCATTTTCATATTTTATAGCTTTGAAAATGCGACTTGGAATTCGTCGCGAAACGTCGGCATTGAAAATAAAACTGTTAGAGGATGAGGATGCCTTTCCTATTATTTCCTTCGTGATGATATATATATATATATATATATATATATATATATATATATATATATATATATATATATATATATATATATATATATATATATATATATACATTTATATATCATATAGTTTATACATATATTGCACATTTATATGTCATAGTCTCCTGAGCTTTATAGATATAGCTCTGCCTGAACATTTATATCCAGGTCACTTCTCAGTCGGTCCTGTGGATAAAGCAGTCACTGGAGTTGCATCTGATTTCTTCTTATTGATTTTTATCCATTTCTTTCTTTCTTTAAAGCTTTTCTTTCAGGTGCATTACTCCGCCTTGAAACTAAGCTTTTTATCTCCCTAATTTCCACTTTTGGAGTATCTTCCTCTTTGTTTTCCCAAAAACAAATAATCTGACTAGTTTGAATTGAATTTGAATTTGGTGATATTTGCTGCCTTTTGTTTGATGTCCATAAACAGACTTTTTTATTCTTTATTTCTCTAATGCAGTCAGTTTGATTGAGTGGAAAGTGTGGTCGGAGGGTCACACGACCGGCAGGAAGGTTACTCTACCCGAAATTATTATCCAGTCGAACGAACAGCAGTTTAAAAGACAAATAATTGTATCATTTTCAAGATATTAATTGACACCTTATGTTATCATAAGGTAAAAAAATATTTTTTACAGGATATTAAGACTCCAAAGCAAATAATTCTATGCCATTCATATTTTCTTATATCTGTATAAAGTGTACATTATATATTTTATATATATGTATATATATAAAATATATATGTGTGTATATATATATATATATATATATACTGTATATACACACACACATACAAACGAACACACGTCCAGTGTAGGCTCAAGCATAAAAAGTGTGGAAGCACACTTATCAATATAACTTAAAACTGGCACTAGGAAACCGTGGAGTGGTAGACAATTCCTACAATACCTGTCATAGGTGCAGTGTGCTGAATATTGATGTTACATTTTTGTCTCACATTCCTGTCATTTTTCCTAAGCTTATCTGATATTAGATAACGCGATCTCATCATATTAATCAACTTGATGGGATTTGGCAGACTCTCTAAC
>NC_089748.1:5740235-5750235 GCF_040412425.1 Macrobrachium rosenbergii
CCTTTTGGATATACTTGTTACTATACAGCCTAAGATCCAAATGCAAAAAATATGAAGATATTATGATGTCTGGTAGCGGGAAACGAAACCGGGTCCCATAATCACAATGTGGTCAGGTCGACAACGGGACCCCGTTGTGTTTATGGGACCTGGGTTTGTTTCCCGCTACCAGACATTATGATATCTTCATATTTCTTGCACTTGGATCTTAAGGCTTTGTAGTACCAAGCGTATCCAAAAAAGTGTGAAGAATTCGAGAAGTTAAGAGGGCATCATGGCTATTACAATTACATATACATTATATATATAAATATATGTATATATATATATATATATATATATATATATATATATATATATATATATATATATATATATATATGCTATTTGGGCATATTTTCTCTTTCACGCAATTTCTATTGAAGTCAGTGGCATTTTTCACAGATAATATCTTCCTATCAAGACTGAATCAGTCTATAATTCGTTTTCTCTTCTGGCAAGCTTCTCAGGAATAAGGGAAAACCACCCGGGATTCTTTCCATTTACGTTTTCTTTTCCTAGTCGACAGTCCATTTCCCCACCTTTCTCAGTGGCTTCATCAGGACTGGATTTTAAATTAACTTACACGGTATTTAATACTGCATGCTGCATGTGGAAGTCTGAATTTCCAACATGACGTCATTTGGGGTTTTGAATTTCTATTGGTTGGCCATCTGGGCTACAGCATGGGCATTCCTGGCGTTCCGTAGGACGCGCCGCATGCTGAGGCTTCCATCCAAGAGTGTGAGCAAGGGCGTGATTCCCATCTCTGACCGATAGTCTTGATTTGCTTCATTGTCAGCAGTTGTGCCCAGGGTGTTCTGTCGCTCGTGTCTCCCTTCAGATTCTCACGGATGTCCTGTGGTTTCCTTGATGAAGGGAGGATGAATTCTGTGATTCTCTGTGTATTCAATGCAAGCTGTTGTTGATTTATACTCACAGCCTCTGCTATTTGCACACTGTGGAAACGGCTTCTCTATGCTTTCTAATAATTCTTTTATTGTCGGTTACAGTCGTGTTCACCTACAAAGTGTCGAAATATTGCCCCTTGGTTGTGATGAGCTTGCAATCGCCTATGCAGAGTGATAGTGGTGCGACCTGTGTAGTAGTTGCTGAGGGCTTGACATGTCCCTTCGGTACATTTAAATTTGTATACTACGTTGGTCGACTCCCACATCTCTGTACGGGGATGCCATGGTATTTCGCACTACAAGGGTGCCGACTAGGTTCGGGCGGCAGTAGACACGTGAGGAAACCTCTTGTCAGGATTCGTAGGTGTCGGATTGCTGTCAATTATTCTGTTCATGGTCTTGACCTCATCCTTGAACTAGCCATGACATGTAGCTTTGTGATGTAGTATGATGTTTCTCGGTGAGGTAGGCCTCGCCACTGGTGTGCTGGTATACACATCAACCTGTTTTCGTCTGCAACCTTCTATTAGATTGCTGTGGTATCCGTTATTAGTTAAGAGCTGCCTAATACGTTCGAGTTCTGCTTGAAGAGCTTTCCTTGTGGAACAATGCGTATTTATTTAAGTGTATTTATTTATTTATTTATTTATTTACTTATATATTTATATATATAGTGTATATATATATATATATATATATATATATATATATATATATATATATATATATATATAGAGAGAGAGAGAGAGAGAGAGAGAGAGACCATCCAGTCATATATATACACCATATATATATATATATATATATATATATATATATATATATATATATATATATATATATATATATATATATATATATATTTATATTACATACATTTATATATTTCTGACACGTCAGGATCGAACCCAGGTCTTTTCAGGTGGAAGGCAAGGGCGCTATCCACTAGGCCACACAAGTCTAAAAGAAGTTGGAACCTGAGCAACTGCACTAAAGAATTACCTGGGCAAGCTAACTGCTTGTATACCTGTGAGTTTTCCCCAACTTCCCGACTCAGCAATGACCCAGTAGACAGCATTTCATTCGAATTATCCCTTCTGAGTGGATAGCGCCCTTGCCTTCCACCTGAAAGACCTGGGTTCGATCCCGACGTGAGTCAGAAATTTATTTCTGTTCCACACGTGATTGTGTGTTGATTATTTCTATCTTATTCACTCAGAAGGGATAATTCGAATGAAATGCTGTCTATTGGGTCATTGCTGAGTCGGGAAGTTGGGGAAAACTCGCTGGTATGCAAGCAGTTAGCTTGCCCAGGTAATTCCTTGGGTGCAGTTGCTCTCAGGTTCCAACTTCTTTTAGACTTGTGTGGCCTAGTGGATAGCGCCCTTGCCTTCCACCTGAAAAACCTGGGTTCGATCCCGACGTGAGCCAGAAATTTATTTCTGTTCCACACGTGATTGTGTGTTGATTATTTATATATAGACATATATATATATATATATATATATATATATATATATATATATATAAATATAAAACTTAAACTTTTTGTAACTTAGTCAAGAAATATCAGACGCCTAGATAACATTTTATATATTTATTTCTATGTAAAATGTATGATTTTTCAATAAACTGATGTGTTGTTCATTTATTTTTTTATTATTCACAATGAAAGTCACCCCTCAAAAACAAAGAGAGAGAGAGAGAGAGAGAGAGAGAGAGAGAGAGGATAATATTTTCCCTCTGACCCTCATCTATTAGTTATCTCCTCCTCCTAACCATTACTACCCACTATCCACCCGCAAGTGCTCCACCTCCAACCCCGACGAGCACCACCGTTAAACCAACTAACCGTCTGCTCGTTGAACGTAACCAGGTGACGTCACGGACGCTTCCCTTCTTTGCTTAAATTTTTCATATTATTGCTCTTTGATGCCATTGTAGCAGTAGCAGAAGTCATGTGTAAAATGCAATAACCATTTTCTTTTCTTCATACTTTTTTATAATATTTATTATGTCAACAATATACAGTGTTAGAGCTGACCCTATATTTTAGTCCTATGTCTCTCGATCTGTCTATTTGTCTCATCAAAGAATAAATTTGTTTTCAAGAAATCTCTCTCTCTCTCTCTCTCTCTCTCTCTCTCTCTCTCTTAAACCCTAGTTGTGTAGAATTGCAGAGGCTCAATAGCCCATTACTACCAGCGTCCCGCTGGGCACAGATAATTTTTTCTTTGCTTTCGCTTGTGGGTTTTCGTTTTGTCCTATCGAGTCTTCTTTGTTGATAAATTTTTCCCTCCTCTAAAGAGAGCGCGTAGGCCTAATGAGAACCTTTTGTATTGCTTCCTCGCTTTTTATTTCCTTCTTAGTGCCTGAGTTGCCTTTTTCCAGGAATGATTTATCTGAAAAAAAAAATGTTTCTTTTCTTTTTTGGCGCTATTTTCTTATCGATGTTGAGAGACTTGAAGAACGTAATACAGGACGTTTTTAATATATCCGATATCGAAGTATTTTTCCCGACTTTCCAGATCAAAGCGGAGGCAGTTTCCCTTCCTGGCGTGAAAGTTGCAGCTTAGTTATGTGTGCGCATGCGCGTGTGCATGCGTGCGTGCTCCTAAAGTAAATGTCAGCTGTAAAAGATGGCAGACTTCAACAGCAGACCGCAGACCACTTGGCAGATCTTTTTTCCCGATTAAGACCCGGGTATTATGTGGCAGCCAGGAGCAATAAAAGCTGACATAGGCCTAATCAGTGTCCGGAGGTTCATGAATGGTTTATGGGGTAGATCCTCCCCTTGCAACCTGCAATAAAACGGAACAGGGAAAGGAAGAGGAGGGTGCGGGAAGTCGAAGCCACGAGAATAAATATTATAAGTTTTGGGGGAAATGTGAAAGAGTCCGAAATATCTCTCTCTCTCTCTCTCTCTCTCTCTCTCTCTCTCTCTCTCTCTCTCTCTCTGTCATGTAAGACGCGTATGATCGTCGTAAAATCCTCTATATAATACTCATAAGCCTCATAAAATCATTTTATATAATATCCATAAGTCACTTGCTTCTTCAGAAAACAGAAAACTTAATGATGAATTATTTCTATATTGACCTTCAGCCATGTCTTACAAAATGATTTCAGAATAAGTTTTCTAGAAACAAGTTCTTAGACTTCATTCTGTTCTTCTTCTTCTTCTTATTATTATTATTATTATTATTATTATTATTATTATTATTATTATTATTATTATTATTAAACACTAACATGGAAGACCCGGGAGGGGCATTCGAAGCTGACTTGTTTTTGTCTGCACGAGATGTCCTTCACCTCCATGTTGCTTCATCTAGATGATAAGAACAATGACAAGTACTGGTTTAGCTTTTCTCCTTTTTTGTTTTTTTTTTTTCAATCCTAGTTAGTGTTGTTCTTTTTTTTTCTATTGGTTTGTCCTTTACTACTGCTTTTATTTTCACGCAATGTACACCCCTGCTTGTTTTACTGCAGCGTCTCTCTCTCTCTCTCTCTCTCTCTCTCTCTCTCTCTCTCTCTCTCTCTCTCTCTCTCTCTTTGCTTTTTCTTACCCTTCATTATATGTTATATCTTTTTAATTTTTGTTGCCTTTTATTGTTAATCTGTTTCATTTTCTTCCTTCTCGTTTCTCTTGTCCTTTCACTGCTTACTTTATTCTTTGTTGTTTATATTTCTCGTTCTTTTCACTAATCCAGGAGGCCAATTGGAGCTTTTTAGATTTTGTGGCTATAATTTTGGTGTTCATTTCTTCATTTTCTTTGACAGTTGTTTTGCTACATCCGCTGATTATGATGTTCTAATGTTAATGCTACTTCAGACGTGCGCTTTTCGTCGCCTATTTTCCTCTTTATTTTTAATTGTCGTTGTTTTTGCTGTCGTATTGATTTTCTTCTTTGAGCAAAAATTTCCCACCTCCAGTATGAAGTGAAAAGGAGCCGAAATTCGGAACCCGTAAGGGTGGATTAAAAGGAAATGAGAATGTGTGTTCTCTTTTCGTGTGGCGCCGATAGCTGACGAGGCGAGTAACCCATTTGCAGTTCATGATGTGGACTGCATCAAAATAGGTAATGCAGATGAAAATAATGATATATAAGGAAAACTAAAGAAAGAAATCGAAAATCGCGACTTTATGGGTTCGCAAAATTGTCCTTTCGGGACTCCTTGGAAACCCTTGTTTAACCTGCTCCTTCCTACCTGGGAACGTTGGAGGCGAAGAGTTTGCGAATTTCAGATCATATCTGGGCTTTTACAACTTTTTTCTGGTGAACCTGTTGCCCTACTCTCACAGGCGTCGTTAAGAAATAAATACTTACACGTTAGAGACTGAAATACGAGTGTATTAACGCTTTTCCTCTTATCAGTAAACTTTGGTTTCCTCTCCTCCATTTTGTTTAGGCCCTCCAGTTTCTGATGCACTTGTTATTGCGTTCTTCATATATATATATATATATATATATATATATATATATATATATATATATATATATATATATATATATATATATATATATATATATATATATATATATATATATATATATTTATATATATATATATATATATATATATATATATATATATATATATATATATATATATATATATATATATATATATATATATATATATATATATATATATATATATATATATATATATATATATACCTACATGTGTGTGTATATATATATATATATATATATATATATATATATATATATATATATATATATATATATATATATATATACCTAGTCATAGTTACAATTTGCAATTTTCCTCCCAGTCTACACTACTAGCAGTATCAAATAAAAATTTATAACATATTTATTTCAATACTTATAACGAAGTGTGTCAGTTTTTCAATGTTCTAATGTTTCTCTCTTCACTACATTCTGTCTGCCTGATATATATGTGTGTATATGTATATATATATATATATATATATATATATATATATATATATATATATATATATATATATATATATATATATATATATATATATATTGTGTATATATATACTGTATATATATTTATATATATTCATATATATATATATACCTGTGTGTATAATTAAGAGGTTATTGTGGCTATAAAAAATACATGTGCATGTATGTATGTATGATTGTATGTTTATATATTTGTATGCGTGCGTCCAAGTACATCCGTGTTTGTTCATATATTTTCTGCTCTATTAGGAATGACTGATCACCGAGTTTGTCGGATAGATAAGTACTGACCAGGTTTTTCGGTCGTTGAAAGTCGTTCACAGCAAGAGAATTTATTTCCAATGTAATATTTTAAGTATTAATGTTGAGATGGAAATTGCTTCAATGATATACTGTAGGTGTTGTTGTATGTATAACGTCATATTTATCACCCACGGTGAGCAATTATTTTGAATTATGTAAGTAGTCACATAACGGTAATAAGTGAAAGTATATATGCTGTCTTTTAGAGAGAGAGAGAGAGAGAGAGAGAGAGAGAGAGAGAGAGAGAGAGAGAGAGAGAGAGCGCTCAGTACTATGTTGCTCATGAATGAGGTATTTTGTGTCTTCGGTGGAGCTGATTGGTAATGATTGCCTGGAGGGTCTGCCTGGAATTCTTTATTGTTGGTTTTTACCCCCGAGAGAGAGAGAGAGAGAGAGAGAGAGAGAGAGAGAGAGAGAGAGAGAGAGAGAGAGTTGGGGGATAGGCGCAGGAGGGAAAGAACAAGGGAGGGGAGAAAATACGGTACAAATGCGAAATGCCCGTTATCATATATAATTTCATATTAGTTTCGTTCAGTTAGAAGTTGGCTTTTATAAAGCACGCTGTTCAGTCCTAGTTAATAAGCGTTCGATCATTCTTCTTGAAAATATTCGTCCAATTCATTTCATTTCCAAACGTTTAAACGTTTAGCGTCAATCAGCAATTTTCGTTTTTTTCGGTTCGTTGCCCGTTTCTTCCTTCACTTCGAAACTATGGAATTTTATCGCGTCCTCCTCCTTTCCTGAGTTCTACGATCTCTTCTTTCAAGAGGCCAGTCTGTAGGCCTTCTCGTCTCATCCTTTTCATGTTGATTAAAATACACGAGATTAACGAAAAATAAAAACTCTTTCACAAGTGTTTTCAATTTAAACATCACTGTCTCCTTGAGATAAATTTCAGATTTTACTGGAGATATAAATTATGTACAGAGACATGAAATAAGTGTAATTATAAATAACTGAAGTTCAGGGAACAAAATGAGAGTAAATCTTGGCGGTATGAAACGGAAACAAGAGTGGCAATATGGAAACTGCACGGAAAAGGGGAAAAAGTTGAGAGAGAGAGAGAGAGAGAGAGAGAGAGAGAGAGAGAGAAGAGCAGCAGCATTCTTTCTTTTGTATCTTATATTTAGGGCAGGGGAGTAGAAATAGGAAACTAGCCCTAAAAAATTCTGTAAATGAGGAGAAAGGCGCACGGTGAAGTGCAACTGTTGATCTACAGGTTGTGATTGGAATTCTTCAAACGCTGCTTATTCGTTTTAAATGATATTTTTACTTCAGTCATGCTTTCTCTCTCTCTCTCTCTCTCTCTCTCTCTCTCTCTCTCTCTCTCTCTCTCTCTCTCTCAAACGTGTTTTTCCTGTGTCTTGTAACTTCCTCTTTCTTGCTCTTATTTTTTTAAATGCAATTAGATTAATTTCATCCTGTCTCTGCAACCTCTCATCTTTCGATTCCTGCCTTTTGTAGCCATTAACCGATCAGTAAATGTTTTGTGTCTTATGTAATTTTCTTTCTATGCACATCACAATACCACTGTTGATTTGTTATAGTCTGGATGAATTTTCATAAGAAATTTTCGGATTTTTATGAAAATTTTGAGCATTCTCTTTAAATATGATTGTTAATCAAGATCTGTTTATTCTAGAAACAAGAAATCCAGATACGTTCTTAGGCTTTTCGTTTATTGTAGAGAAATTCGGGAAAAACTAAAATTTAAATGTCCTTTAGTTTCACGTCAACCTTTTTATTCCAATATCCCAAAACTCAAATTTGTAATGAAAATGAGAGGCTTTTCAACATCTTTTATTGTTCAGTTAAAAAACTGGAGCATATGTATATATATATATATATATATATATATATATATATATATATATATATATATATATATATATATATATATATATATATATATATATATATATATATATATATATATATATATATATATATATATATATATATATATATATATATATATATATATATATATATATATATATATATATATATATATATATATATATAAACACACACGTAAATAAAGGCAAATTCCACGAAGGAAAGTGGAACAACGGAGTGGCTGCAAGGCCTTTCGGCACACGGTCCTTTTCTAGGAGACTGATGAGACATATAAAGAAAATGTAGTTACAAAAACTGACGCTTTATCAGCCCCGTACCATGCGTACGCAGAAGACTCAACCGCAACGCAGTATCAAAGGGCTTCGTGAGTTTTCCTCCAGCTACGTAGCCTTCTCTCGGTCTCCTCTCCTAGTGCTCCCAAGAATTCATAATTCTATCTTCCTCAATTCTCTTCGCATAACAAACCACCCGGCATGACGGCATGGCAATGAGAAGTCCTCTTGGTCCTACTTTTGCCAACATTTTCATGTGCTCCCTGGAGGAGCACTTCTTAGATGACTGTCCCTTAGCCTGCCGCCCCCTTTTTTATGTAAGGTATGTTGATGATACCTTTGCCCTTTTTAGACATAATTATGATGCTGATTCCTTCCTTGATTTTCTAAATTTACAATATCATAATGTTAAGTTTACCATAGAAAAAGAAAACGAAAATCAGCTTTCTTTTTTTAGACGTCCTAGTTCTTAGACAAAACAATGTTTTTAACACCACGATTTTTAGAAAAAGAACGTTTACGGGCTTGGGGTCAAATTTTTATAGATTCTGTTCTTTTAACTTTAAAGTTAATTCTGTTTTTACTCTCCTCCACAGGGCTCTAACGCTAACATTTGATTGGTGCCTATTCCAAGATGAGATCGTCTTTTTATGTGAATATTTTAAGGAAAACTGCTTCCCGCCTGAACTGTTCTTTGAGATACTTCGAACGCTTCTAGACAAGTACTTCTCCCTCAAACCTACAATTTACAGTGTTCCTAAATTGAATTTTTATGCTAAATTTCCATTTTTATTTGATAATACTTTTAGAAAAAACTTTTCACAACAGATCCAAAGTAAGTTTGGAGCCATTAAGGTCCACCTGATACCTGTTAATCCTCTCACCATCGGGCCTTTATATAAGTACAAAGATCGTTTATGCCCTTATATGTCCTCCGGGTGTGTGTATAGCTATGCGTGTCCTAAATGTAATTTAGGAACTTATATTGGATCCACCAGGAGGCTTCTGAAGGTACGCATAGACTCTCATCGTGGAGTAAGCTATAGGACAGGCAGTAAAATTACAAACCCAGAGTTTTCGAATATCAGAAATCACTCTAGAATGTGTAAAACTTCAATTGAAAATAAGGATTTTTCTGTTTTAGGGCGAGCCTTCTAGCAGCCATGAATTGGCCATTTTGGAATCATTAATGATTAAACGACTCGTCCCTTGTTAAACAGGCAGACCTCTGCCGGCACACTGTACCTCTCTTAGTCTTTCGTTTTCTGTTCAGTTTTAACATTGCCACTGAATAGGTTGGTCCAGATCTGCTTACTTTTTATTTTTTTTATATTGTATATATATTTTTAGAGAGATTTTGTTTTGTTTTTTATGTTGTCCTTTTTAATTGTCCCTTCTATTTTTTTTTTTTTTTTTTAATGTATTTTAATTTCTTTTAAATTTGTAATCCATTGTGCTTAATTTTTTTTAATTTAAATTCATAGCTTTTTGTAATTTGTTATTTTTTTTTGTACAGCCCTCGAAAATGTAATGAAGCCATTACGAAACGTCGGGAATAAATTGACCCTTTTTAACAAGTCTTTATGTCCGCCTCCCCATTGATGTATATATATGTATATATATATATATATATATATATATATAT
>NC_089748.1:5755235-5762735 GCF_040412425.1 Macrobrachium rosenbergii
TGCTTGTTCTGTGTGAATAGATTTCATCTACTGAAATAATAATGATAATTGTTCACTTTTTTTTTATTTTATGTTGAATATTGTTTTATTGCATGCCTTTTTTATTTTAATTTTCTTTGGTTATTTCGAACTGAACGATGGGCTTACATAGGATTGTAATAAAAAAAAAAAAGGTAAAGTATTTTGTTCATATCTTGTGGCATTATGACAAATTTTCTTAACATTCTGTGCCTTAAGTATAACCGAATGTTTATATCTGAAGCAAATGTCTTGGGAAACAGTTCTTAACCGGAAGTCCTATTTCCTAGGATCAACGGGTCTGCCTTTGTTTATAACAATCCACACCCTCATTGTATGACTGATTTCTGTAGAGCAGTGATTAATGAATACATCTGCCATCAAATTTCATGTAAAGTTTTGCTGAAAAAATATTACGCGCGATACATACTAGGAAAAATGTACTTAGCACAATGTCTTGACCACAAGGCATCTTATGGTATCTATTGAGACCTCAGCGAAAAACATAGAGACTGGTTTGGTTCAGGTGTTCTTGTACAGCAGGCAGGTCTCACAAAGAAGTTCTGTCACTCTCCTGATGGTCTCCTTGTGATTATGGAGCCTAGTACATTTCCGATAACGCCCTGAATGTTTTGCCATACTTGAGGATAACTTGTCGGTTGATGTAGTATATTCCCAGTATCATATATGGGAAACCGTTTATTTAAAATCTTGCACCAACTATGGTATTACAGAATATGGTGTACTGTTATAAAGACTTCAGCTATTAATACTGACCATCATCAATAATAAAAAAAAAAGAATTAGAATTTAGCCCCCAAACTTTTGTTCATACCCTTTTAAGAAAAAACCACAAAATTCTGAAATAATAGTGTAATTATCAAGGAGATTTGATGATACATGCAGATGACCTTAAGCTGTTAAATTATCCAAGTTCACCGTATGGCAGTGCAATTGCTCCCAGCTGGACTGCAAAAACATAGCTGAAAATTCTTGCTAAAAAGAATATATATTAATAATTTAGAAATAAAACGGGAACAAATAACTTAAAAACACTGATTATATTGTTAATCAACTCTATTGTCTTTAAAGCACCAGAGTGTTCTGCTGACCGTCAGCTTCCTAATGACCGGTAAAGAATTTGATACGGTTTCCTTTTTATTTTCTGTACAGATGATCAGCGTTTTTTTCTAGTGATAGTGCGTTATTTTTATCGTTTTTTGCTAAATGGTATTTTTCATGACGAGCGATATTCATACAATACTATGTTTGTTCCAAGGGGTTTTCTAAGTGAATATTGCAAGAATTACAGATCAGTTTCCATTTTTCTGGTACCGTAATGTTGCAGAATATTTATCCGAAGATCTTCAGATCTTGATATTGACTTCCCGAAAGTCAGTGGACATAAAGTTAGACTTAATCAGATTGACATAACATGTTCAAGAGAGCGACAGAAGGCACTGAGAGCAGCAGCAAAATTCCACCCTACTCATCAGATGGACGCGACATCTGCCGCCCCTACCTACACATTCTAAAGCTCAAATCCTCCCTAACGTGACCCAGGAGGCATTGTTACTCCCAACAGATGTATGTCTATGCAACAGACTACAGCTACTGGAGCAACAGTACAGATCTTGACTACTTTGCACGGGCACACTTCCTTGGGAGCTAAACCCTCAGAATACCCAGACCCAGAACCTGACCCTCCAGTCTGCTTTTTGGAGAACATCCTGGTAACATCCGCACACACAACCATTGGGTCAACTAGATGGCCCACGGATGTGTACCACCCACCAATCAACATCAAGGTGATAATCTCCAACACTAAACTGGTGCTGAGCTCTTGACAGCTCACTATGGGTGCATAAAATCTATATCTCAATTATTAATCTAGTCCATTCCTAACTTTTATATTTCTGTGATCATGTTCAACCGCGGCAGGATGAAACGTTAAGGGCCACTGTTACTATTTTTGTTTGATAAACTTCGTGCATTAAATAAAGATACCTTAATGAGTTTGTAGCCTCCATAGAAGAAGAACTTACCAATGAACATTACACAACCCAAAGCTAATCTCTGCCCAGAAGTAAAGGGGTCAATAAAAAATAGAAAAAGTTCACAACAAACTTGGTGCCCAACGAATATCAGGAATGATTCAATTACTCCTAAGTGCAGGAGTAAAACTACTGATACACTGAGTACTAAGTTAAGCTTATTAGCTTCATTATCGTTTCTGAAGTACAGTATTGCAGTTCAGCAATATCAGCATAGCTCCAGGCCAAGGTCATATTTCCGCTAAAGCCATTTTTGCAATCTTGTTAGTGTTTATAATGGAACGATAAAATTAAACTGTAGCGAAAATTTTTATGTAAATGAATTATAAACTTACTTTTTTATGGCATTTTCATTACTTTCATGGTACCTTGCAGTTATATTACTAGAAATTCCATTTAGACTCACATATCAGTAATTATTATTACAGTTGTCATGCTAGGATAAAAAAAATAAGGCTTTGGCTAATTACGTCTAAAATTAAGAAAAAAGATCGATTCTTAGTATTTGATATTTCATTGTGCATGTGGTTGCGTTAAGAATTAAATTCTGTGTCTCACTCTCTCACTCTGTCTCTCTCTCTCATAATAGAGTATGAATAACTGCTATCTTTAATAATAGAGTATGAATAACTGCTATCTTTAATAATATACATACATATATATATATATATATATATATATATATATATATATATATATATATATATATATATATATATATATATATATATATATATATATATATATATATATATATATATATATATATATATATATATATATATATATATATATATATATATATATATATATATATATATAGGCTCTTGGAAAGTATTCAAAAAGATTTTAACGAAAAAGCTCAGATGGAAGAGTTTGAACTCGTAAAAGGTATTTCACTTCAGTTGTTTATCATCTCTACTCACTACTACCTCTCTGTCTCTCCTGAATTTGTATATAAATGTATGGTTTAATGTAACCATCCATACAAAAATTCAGGGAGATTCACATGCAGTAAAGAACTAAATTCAACATTCTCTCTCTCTCTCTCTCTCTCTCTCTCTCTCTCTCTCTCTCTCTTCCCATATCCCTGGTCTCTGATTTAAGATATTGTTTTCGATTATGTTATTGGCAAATATTTTCGTAAAATGGCTCTGAGCTGCATGGGTTACATTGCCATAGCAACCATCTCCTTCGCTCAGTCGAGTGATTTGCAGTTTCGCTCGTAATATGTCCTCGTGCCTTTGGTATGTCATGATGGATGTGGATGATCTTGTGGAACGTGTGGGCTAAGCTGGCTCTTGCTGAGTACAGGATTATTTTCTCACTACTCGTCCTTCTTCTTGTAAGACTTTTTTCATGCATGCAAACACCTCTTCCTCCATTATACATACAGAAGTTTGTGCTTGCTTCTCTATATTTTTTTGTACATTTATATCTAAGACTGTACCTTAACGGTCATTACGGGATGAAGGTGCCTCTCTCCTTATTTCAAAAATAATACTTTCATAATCGGAAGTCGAGAAGTTAGGACGTCACTGTTGCTAGTTACATACATACATACTTGCATATATATATATATATATATATATATATATATATATATATATATATATATATATATATATATATATATATATGTGTGTGTGTGTGTGTGTGTGTGATGATATATATATATTGTCACGATGCGTATCAAGTACCTGGTTATTACACAACTAATCTCAAGATTCAAAAATATACCTCACTTCAGCCAGATACCTGAACTCTCATAACATTAATTGTTACGACTGAGTACTCTAAAGGTAACAGTGATCCTTAAGAAAAACTTATTTATCAATCACTTGAAAAATCAAACTAAGTTCGTCAGAATATGTGTGAGGTATAAAAAATTAAACTAGAAATCTTCTAGAGTAAAGGGCATCACTCCATCAAAAACTCTAACTGTTTCCCTGGTCTTAATTCACTTTAGCAAAACTAAAAGAACAAAACATGTTTATCACTTTGCCTTATGCACACACAATCAATCCTATTCACTGGTGATCAATAAATGAAACACTGTTTTTCTAAAAATGTTAAATACAAAAATTTATTTTCAGATTCAAAGTTTATAACTAGAATTCACAATTAATTAGAATTCACAATCTGAAAAATTTACTATTAGTTGAAAATAACACAAAACTCAATGAATTCTTGAATTAAATTATGAAACAAAACTAATTCACAAAAAACTTATGAATTTAAATTAATCAAGCAAAATTTAAACTATCAAAAATTACTCAAGATTTAAAAAGAAAATCTCAATAAATGAAATAAAGTATGCAATGTTAAATTAAGTATGCAATGTTAAAAGTAAGTATGCAATGTTAAGTATGCAATGTTAAATTAAGTATGCAATGTTAAATTACCAAGAAATATTTACAATGCTATGTAAATAAATGTTACATCACAAACATAAAAAATGTGAAAATATAAAGAAATTGTAAATAGAAAACACACAAAAATACACGTAAGATTTATCAATAATGATTTCACTTGTTCAAAATTTCCTAACTTATCATAACCTCTAACTTATCATACCATGGTATCAATAAGTAAAATTTCACGTTACCTTCTGAAAACCTCTGACTGCAGCTGTTACACAATACACACTTTTTACCAGGCGGTGAACTAAATAACTTTTAAATTCAGATCTCAAAAGTTAATGTTAAAAGTGACCACAAAAATTTACGTTAAAAGTAATCTCTTCCTAATTAGGAATGAGAGAGAGAGAGAGATATGGAACCAAATCGACTGGTCTCAGAAATCAGAATGAAATAGATTTTAGGATTCCAGTAACAGTGAAACAATTACGTGATGTCATTAAAGCATTTTGGGTACGAGATACAAAAGTTCTAGAAGCAGGGAGGTGACGTCATTAAAGCGTTTTGGGTGCGAGATACAATTAGAAGGAAAGTTACGTCATCCCAGCAAAACGTTTTGCATCTTACAAAACATGACGTAATTGATCAGGACACGTATTCTTTCTCGCAAAGTACGTGACTCAAACATGCAACAACATGAAATCACTTTATGGGACGAATTGGCGTTTGTTTTGCAAATCTGTCATCGCTAACCCAAAACAAAGCGTTCCCTCTTATCTCAACTGATGACAACTGAAATGAAACAAGCCTTGGTGGACACACACACGTGTTCACATACTACGCTTTACCAAGAAAGATATTCGTTCTAAATTACGTTACTATTAAAATTATAACAACAATTCTAAATTACGCTATCAAGTAATCATTAGTACTTTTGAGATCTGATGTCAAACTAAATATGACACTTCAACAACCATTATCATTAAACATAACACATGAAAAAGTAAATATGTCAAAATTATAGGAGGATATACGTATTACAAGGCAACATCATGAAAATATACATATATATATATATATATATATATATATATATATATATATATATATATATATATATATATATAATATATATGTATGTATATAAAAGTGAATGTTTGTATATTTGTTTGTCCTCTACAGAAATTCGAACCGCTTGACAGACCCAGACAAAATTATGCACACGGCCTCTATGTCACTCCAGAAAGTTTTTTAACTCAAAATCAAACTCCTACCCCATGACAGACATACAAACACAGAAAAAACAAATTAAATTTTCGTTTTTACGTCACCTTTTCCTTCAGTGTTACTGGGTTAATGCTCATTTTTCTCCTGACTCTCCACCTTTTATTCCATGCCCTGTCAGACGTATGGTTAACCTACAACAATAAATCCAAATCCCCTAAAACATAAATTTTTATCAGAATTTACGTGAATTTTTATTATAATTTATGATAATTATTAATATAAGTGTTAAACTTATACCTCACTGCTTGGTTGTATTGCTAAATTAAATATTTTTGGCTTCGTTACAAAACATATTTCATTGCTATAAAGCAATGAACCCAAACCAGCAGGTCCAAAGATTTTCTCCCTAAACAGTTGTCTTCTTCATTCGCACATGCATAGTAGCTGCTAGCTCAACACGACATGCAAGATGTATGGTGACAGTATACCCTTATACTTTATTAGTTCAAATGCGAATTTTTTCATTAATTCGATCGTTTCGTCTTCGTTTTCACCTTCGGAATTCATTATGGCGACTACTTCGTAGCTTCATGATGGCGTATATCGTTATCGTTATTAATTCGGTTAAATGAGGTTTATGGGGTGTTTTGGCAACAACACTTCACTTCACTGTTGCTGCACGAGAGACAGACCTTCTCCCCTCCCACACACATGCAAACACTCAGACACACACGAGTGCAAATTGTAGAAATACAATATTTTCTATTTATTGTCTGTTCAGTGGAGATGCTTTTTATTCTCTTCTGATAGAGAAACTTAACTTCTCCTCCCCCTTCCCTTCCCCTCTATCTTCCCCTCACCCTCCCCTTCCCCTTCCCCTCCCCTTTCCCCTCCCCTTCATCCCTCCCCTCATCCTCTCCCTTCTCTCTCCCCTCCCTTCCCTCCCCTCTTCCCTCCCCTACCCGTATACTGTCATTCAGAGTTTTCCCGGGGAGCACCGGGTTGATCAGCTAGTATATACGTATATATATATATATATATATATATATATATATATATATATATATATATATATATATAGAGAGAGAGAGAGAGAGAGAGAGAGAGAGAGAGAGAGAGAGAGAGAGAGAGAGAGAGAATGTTTGTGCTAATTTTACACACGATATTTTCACATTCAAATGTTGAGCCACAAATAGTTACTTAATATTAACATCAAAATCCCCGCAAGGAGAATTATATATGAAAAATTTACCCTCCTTGAACAGGATTCGAACCTAGAGGTGATTACAACAATGCACCCAGCTATCCAGACAGATGACTGAAATTATTTGACCCTACTGTAGGCATTCCTGTAGAATTCAGACTCTGTAGTTTAAGCGAAATCAGCCTATATTAAGCCGAAAATAGCGACAGTGTTTGTGGTTTAGTATTTAATAGTATGGACAAGGCATCTGCAAAAGTGATAAACTAGGTTTAACAAAGGTTTAGTATTTAATAGTATGGACAAGGCATCTGCAAAAGTGATAAACTAGCTACGTACTTATAACCACATATAACAAAGGTACCTCTTATACCAAAGTCATTAACTAGTTACATAACACTGATTACCCCATTATTATTGAAAAGGTGTAAATGCATTGAAGGTGTTATGTAATCGTAGTAGATAGCTTCCATCAACTAAGTCATAAAGCATTGATGCTCAAAGCTTTGTTTCCAGGGAAGCCACACAGCAGCATTACTGAAAGTGTACCAAACGGACTGGCTCCTTATTGCGCCAAGTAGAGCACTGCGCAGTAACTATTGTATCTTGCAAAAGTACACACAAGTAAGTTCATCTCACC
>NC_089748.1:5765235-5772735 GCF_040412425.1 Macrobrachium rosenbergii
ATATATATATATATATATATATATATATATATATATATATATATATATATATATATATGTATGTATACATATATGTATGTATATATGTATAGATATATATTTTTATAAATATACATATACATATTATTTATATATGTATGTATGTATAGTATGCAAGGTTCAGCTTCAGCTTAACTCCTGCAGCCTTTATGCTTTCATTTGCTGTCAACATCGACACTTAACTTCCATGAAATACTTGGCTCAACAATCCCTTCGTACATTCTCCCCTTGGTCTCCATAATAACTAAAACTCTCTTCCTAATCTTTAGCAGATACCCTGCTACCTTCCTTGGTTTCCTTGTCCTGTTACTCACCTCCTTTCTTATTATACTTACTCTGAAAATCCTATACAGATCCACAAGTTCTACACTATTCTATTTTTACTGGTTTTAATTTACCCAGCCCTTGGTTTCCATTCACCCAAGTAACTTATCCCTTAGTCATATTTACTCTCAAGTTTCTCCTGTTGCAAGCAATGAAACTTCCATTTGTTTCTGCTGCTTCTCTTCACAATTCCCACGATACTTTAGTATTTGTAAGCATTTACCATTACACAGCCACTTCATATCCCAAAACTTTGCACTTATGTCAGCTGTCCTTTCTATGACTTCACACGTCACCCCACCCATAAAAATGATTGGTAACATTAGACACACCTGTCTCAGACGCTCTTTTGCCCTAGCCAGTAAATCCTATCTACGTCCCCTGTCTTTGCAACTGTTATGAAAATGTGCAATGGCTCTGAACAACTTATCTTTTATGTCTATGTCTATATACATATATATATATATATATATATATATATATATATATATATATATATATATATATATATATATATATATATATATATATACATATATATATATATATATATATATATATATATATACATATATATATATATTATGTATAAAATATAATATACATATATATTTATATATATAAAATATAATATCTATATATATTATATATATATATACATACATATATATATATATATGTATATATATACATACATATATATATATATATATATATATATATATATATATATATATATATATATATATATATATATATATCTTAACACCCTCCATACCTCCCTATCAGTCCTAGCATAAAACTTTATCTAGGTCTTCCTTCACCACATACAGCTCTTCATAACAAATACCTGATCCACACATTTTCTTTTTTGTTTAAACTTATACCATTTTTGTCCTTTCAAACCTTTTGTAATATGTTTTAGTTTCATAGTCAAAATCCTACCCTGCACATTCCCTGGTATACTGAACAGTTTTTTGCTCCAGTAATTCTTACAGTCACCTCTATCACTTGTACATTTATAGATTGGACCCCTCTCTTATCCAGATATACTTTTCAGACCCTCGTCAGCCACTCAGTCACACTATCACCAGTGCAATGTAGCCCCTTGTAAATCCCATCTTGGCATCTTTCTGTTTTTTAACTCTTAGTTGTCTTCCACTCTTGCATCAACCATCTCTGCCTCTCCTTCATCCTCCATATTGAGCAAATCTTGAAAGTACTCACTTCATCACCTCATAGCTGCTTTCACTTTTGACAGAATCTCACTATTTTCATCTTATATTCTGAAATGCACTTGTTTATAAACATGTCTGTATTTACTTCCACGTAGAATAACTTATAATCCCTAAAGTTCTTGATTATTTTCTCTCCTCAGTTTTTATTACTTGCTTTTTTCCTTCCATAGATCTCTCGTTTATTGCGTCATGTTAGTTTTACTCCATTTTCCTACACTCCTGTAACCACAAATGCCCTTTGTTGATTCTGAGATCCCATTCTGGAATATAGCATACTTGCCATATACTCTTTCCGTTAACATTTTTCATTACTGACGTCCATTTTAATCTATTTTATTACCTGTGTCAAGCAAAAAATAATTAAACATACCTCTATTTGTTTATTCTGTCACTAATACATCTTGTTCTTCCATTTACTATATATTAACAAACAACCTTGGTCATTCGTGCTCTGGCTAGTACTACTATCTTGGAACACATATACAATGCGTCTCAGGGCAGGGAGTCTCATGTAATGAGTCATTGATGTATTGCTGAAGGGACATACCCTTAAATGGCAGAAGAACCTCTACCTTTAGGACCAAAAGCAATCACTGCTGCGTGATTTAATTGATCAAATTGGCTATGAAATAAGTATTGCATCTCCTTATCTGGTACTGATATTGAGAAAAATGGAGAAGGAATAGAATACTAATTTTTGGGGCCTGAGTGTATACGGAAGTGTTTCAGAAGAGAAGAATTATGTGATAGTAGATTTTTTTATGGTGGCACAGCTGGAAGTAATAGGAATGCAGACACTGGAGAACTAAGTTGAAAGATGGAGGGTTATGCGAGGGATAGAATTTTAGTGTCAGAGAGGCTAGGGGGGACAGGTGAAATAGTTCAAAAGTATTATTTCAAGGATTGTATGAGTGGGACTGAGTGTGGAAGTAAAGGATGTGATAATGATTGTGTATGTCCAGAGTGAAAGGGAATGTTTTTGGAAATTGTGAATCTGCATCTGACTGGTGTTTGGAGAAAATGAAAGGGTGGTTGTGCTAAGAGATTTTAATGCAATGGTGTGGAACTTTATTGGTAGGTATGGTGTTCCTTGAGTATTTATATATACATGTATATGTATATGTACATATATATATATATATATATATATATATATATATATATATATATATATATATATATATATATATATATATATATATATATATATATGAGTGTGCGTGTTGGTGTGTGTGTCTGTCATTATATTTCATAACTTAATAACTGAATAGGTATCATTACGATTAAACTAAGAGTGTAATTCTCTTGTTGTGGTTGTAAATAAATTCAAGTTACCAAGAAAAAAAAAAGCAAAGTCCGGCCACTAGACTTGATTCAAATTGGAATTCATACTGAACATGGTAAGTAAACACATTAATATTTAATCCTCCACCAAACTACAGTCTGTAAAACTAATCTGTGCCGTAGTAATAATTCATTTTCTTAAACAAAGGGTTTAGTGAATTACCAATGTAATGTAATTCCTACTTTTATAAGACTTATAAATAAAATATGATTCAGTTACTCAAAATTTACACCCTTTAATTGTTTTTGTACACAGTTGAGATTTCCAGCTCCCGTTTATACACAAATATGTCCGGAATTTTAATTATACTAGTTTTATTGAGTCAACCTTTTTTTGTATATAGACAAAGAACTTGAGTTTCATGAAGTGTCTTCCTTATCGTTTTGGCTAACCCTCATCCTCTCTCCTGACAACCATTACAAGTAAAGGGCCAAGCGTATGTAAGTCTTTTTCCAGAGGCTTCAGACCTTGTTTAGTATAACTGAGAACAAGCCACAAGACAGGATAAGATTTAGATGTGTTACAGGCCCGTAAATCTCTTGTCAGCGCTAATGGGAGTGGAAGTGGAGAGTTGGTCTTGTTGGGGGGCGAGGGAAGGGGGCGGGGGGGACATTGATGTTGCTTTGCCGTCGCCCATAGATCTATAGTGCCTCATTCCCGAACACCCTCACCATCCGAAAACCTGGAAGCAGCTCTTGATAATTCCCCGACATCCTTAGCATCAGGATGCCCTGTCCTAAACCCCTGCTTCTCCCCGTTTATTTCAACCCCAACGCAAATCCCTTCCACCCCCCACAAAAAAAAGCACTCTGGAACCTATCTAAAAGAGGGCACGCTGGCACCGCCAGTAAAGCCGCAATGACTGGGTTGTAGGTCACTTACCATCTTCCTGCCCAAAACCGTGAGACAACCATTCATTTTGTTTCGTGGTTTTAAAAGTACTGTTACAGTTTGTTTTTTGGGGGTAAACTTTTTTTCATAGGTTTACAGTTATCACATTTACATTTGGGCTATTTTTATGACCTGGCAAGGAAACGGGTAGTAGCAGAAGGGTAGGTGGGCGTTCCTTCTCAATCTCATTCTCGTTCTTCCTTAATTCTTTATTTGGTGCTTTTTCCTATTCCCTTCTTTATGTTGAACATTTTTTATCCTCTGTTTACTTTATATTAAGCGCTTCTTCGTATCTTCTTCCTTAAGAATGCTTTTTCATATTTTCCTCGTCTTCCTTAATGATGCTTGCTTCTTCTTTTCTACTTTATTAATAGTGTGATTTTTTCTCCATTTTTCCTTCTTCCTTAATATTAGACGTTTTTTCTTTTTTTCTTTCTTACTATGGAACGCTTTTTCTCCTTTTTTTCTTCGTTAGTATGATCGTTTCTTCCATAAAACTGAGAGTTTTTCCTTTTTCTCTCTCTCTCTCTTTTTTGCTTCCCTGACACTGAGCTTGTCTTCCCTTCGTCCTGATACTGAGAAACTTCTTTTCTTCGTCGTTAATGTTTTGTGTTTCTTCTATACTTCATCTTCTTCCTTTTTCCTAATATTTTGCCCAAGGGCATTATACTAGTAAAGAACGAAATTACAGTAAACATGCAGATTAGCCAGTCGACGTATAGTAACAGAGGTATCTGCAGAAGTAAAATAATTTAATAGGGATAATAACTGTAACATGAAAAACAAAAAGTATACCACCAAAGAAATTATGATAGGAAAAATCTAATGAAGGTAATATTGAAAATTATAGCTAAACTATGATGAATATAATGTAATTTTCAAAACTGTTTCTCAAAATGCAAATGCATTTATATAAAAGAAAACAAGAAGACCAGCAACTTGCAAGACAAGCTTCACAGAGCGGACGGCCTATATCTGAAAAACGAGGAAATCGGAGAAGAAAGTAGGATAGAATGTAGATAAGGATAACAAATAAATGGAGGCAAATCCACGAAACAAAGAAACGTATGCACGCATGGACAGTAATCGGGAAATGAACAGCGGGGCCTTTTTCCACGGAAAAGCTGCCCTTTTCTTTCGAAATCAAGGCACACGATTGGTAAGTACGTACTTACATTATCTAGTAAATAAAACGTGCGAAAGTCTAATGAGTCGTAGTGGAGACGTTCTTGCAAACGTGTCCTCCACTTCTTGGAAAAGCTCCCGGTGTGTTCTGTCTTTGCTGAGACTGAGAGGCTCGTTAACTGTCCCTTGCCCTAATCGCCAAGCTTAGGAATGCTGCTCATGCTTCTGTGTTGCCTGATGACACAACCCTTACTTTTCTGTCACTTCGTTAGGAGTTCGGCTACACTCATTTTCCTTTCTTGCTGTTCGGCAATGATCAGGGTGATTGCGCTTGGATTCCCGTCCTATCGCAATACCAATAAAGATATGAAACAAATGAAAATTTCTGGAAAGATTTGTATTCCAGTTCAAATAGAACTTATTTACGCTTCTCACTTTCTCTTATCGGCTATAATCCACAATTTTTCACTTAATGTATTCTCTCTCTCTCTCTCTCTCTCTCTCTCTCTCTCTCTCTCTCTCTCTGTGTTAAAAAGTTGCCTCAATATTTTTTGAGATTTAGAATGGTACTTTTACTTTACTCATGTTCTTCATTCACTTTAGAGAGAGAGAGAGAGAGAGAGAGAGAGAGGGCCCTGTCGGAAGCGACTGGCATTCAATAGGTTAACTTCGCTCCAACGCACCTCTCAGAAAAATGGAGTTTAGGTTAGTCATCCCTTGGTCATTAATTTTATTTTCCTTTCACTAATTCTATGAGGCAAAGGAGTAAAATAACATGTGACTTTTGTAACTGCGGCACGTTTGGATGATTATTTTAAGATAAATACACAGCTATGTGGCCTGTAAGGAAGTAAAACTCTCCACTGACGCTAACCATACACATTCATATATATATATATATATATATATATATATATATATATATATATATATATATATATATATACATATATACACACACACAAACACACAAACACACATACATACACACACACACACACACATAACACACACAAACACACACACATACATACACACACACACACACATATATGTGTGTGTGCGGATGTATGTATGTATATATACACATATGCAGATGTACAACAAAATTAAATAAATTACAAGGAATAAATCCTGACCGGTTTCGCCTTTAAAATGCTATCAAATCCCAAGTATGTCATGTAACAATTTTTACACTGTGCAAACTGGAATATCACAACAAATGTATAAGACACGCGTAGTAGAGCATTGCGGATTTCTTTCATACTAATGAAAACAGTCGTTCTATCAACTGGACCGGTGCTGAAAAGTCGTTTTATTCTAAAGACGTGTTGGAAATAAATCTAACTGAATAGAGTTTTTTGATGGAAACCTTTCGTAAGGCCATGAATTTCAGCCCAGGAATGTACAAACTAGGTCCATTTCTTTTAAAATGAATATGTAAAGTGTATAGATTCTAAAGAGGTTAGTTGGTCTGGCTTTAATGGTAAAGGTTTGGCCCACATGCGCGGGAAAAACAAGATTTGTCAAAGGGGCAATGACCCTTTTCCAAATGAGGTTAGCACTCCTCCTCCTCCCCCTCCTCCCCCTCTTGGCAGGTGCTCATACAGTATATATTTTATTTTGTGCGCTTTTTATGTTCATTTTTACTATCATCTTTCCACATATAATGTAAATTTCTACAGTTCTATTGAGGATCTCCTCATTAAAGGCGAAACCAGGTAGAAATTATACCTTTATCTCAATTTTTTACTATATATATGTATATATAATTATGTATGTATAAATATGTATATATGCATATCAATTACATACAAAAAAGAATTCTTGAAAAAATCGGGAGGTTATACTCTAAAGGGAAAAGGCATATAGTAACTAACTAACATACATTCCTACATATACTGTATATATATATATATATATATATATATATATATATATATATATATATATATATATATATATATGTGTGTGTGTGTATGTATGTATATGTATATATATATATATGTGTGTGTGTGTGTGTGTGCGCGTGCTTTTATGTTAGTTAGCTAGTTACTATATGCCTTTTCCCTTTACAGCATAGCCACTCGATTTTTTCATGAATTCTTTTTGAAATGTAATTCATAAAGTCGAAGCACTGCGGATATTTCAGGAAACGGGCTCCCGAGTTATATTGAGGTGGCTATTTGTCTGTCCGTCCGCACTTTTTCTGTCCGCCCTCAGATCTTAAAAACCACTGAGGCTAGAGGGCTGCAAGTTGGTATGTTGATCATCCACCCTCCAATCATCAAACATACCAAATTGCAGCCCTCTAACCTCAGTAGTTTTTATTTTATTTACGGTTAAAGTTAGTCATAATCGTACTTCTGGCACGGCTATAGGTGCTAACAACACAGGCCACCACCGGACTGTGGCTGAGTTTCATGGGCCGTGGCTGAGGCCACCACCGGTTCGTGGCTGAGTTTCATGGGCCGTGGCTGAAAGGTTCTTACAGCATTATACGCTGAACAGAAAACTCTATTGCGCCGAAGAAACTTC
>NC_089748.1:5777735-5832735 GCF_040412425.1 Macrobrachium rosenbergii
CCTCTGTTCTCTCTTTTGTATCCCTTCCGCTCCTTCTTCCGTCTCAGTTATTGCAACCACTTGCATCCCCTGAAATTCTCGGGCTTCCTTCGGCGGTCACTCGTGTGCTGTTTCCTTCTGCCCTTTATTACGCCATCCCCTTCGCACTACGTCTCCACCTATTCCTGCTCCTACGTCTTTTTCCAATTCTTGATACGCCATTTCCCAGTCTCTCTCCCTCTTCCCTCCCGCCCAAATACGCCTCCCAAACACTTCTTGCGCCTCTCTCTCTCTCTCTCTCTCTCTCTCTCTCTCTCTCTCTCTGTTTAATGTTTTTCTCTATCGTTTTTTAGTCTCAGATAATCCACGTATCTCTCTTTATTTTGCTTTTATTTTCGTTTTTTCCCTTTTCATTTTTTCCCTCCTGCTCATCTTTCTTCCTCGTCGTCAGTCCGGAAAGCCTCATCATCTATCACCTACTTTTTCCATCTTTTTTTTTATCTATTTATCGTCTCCCTGTAATCATATTTCATGAATATTTTTTCTTTCATCCTTCAACCCCTATTGTATTTCTTCTTAACAGAAAAAGATAAGTTTCCGGTGCACACAACTAGGAACAAGTGGGTCTGACCCATTCTTTCTTTTTCCACTACATTTAATTTTCTCTCATTACCTACTTGCCTCTCAACACACTCTTATTTTCTCCACTTCTTGTATTCCCTTTCTCTATTCCTCACTCCGCTGACGTTTTCTTCCACTTTATAATATTGGCATTTAGCAGTAATGAAAAATCTTCCGGGAAAAGTTTTTTTTATTGATTTTTTTAAACCCAGGGAATTTGATGAAGCCAAATGATCGAGCAAGGAATCTCCCTTGATTTTAGGAATTGTACAAATGATCGCAGTCAATTACTACCTGGTCCTTTTCTCTCCTTACAGCTCTGTATTTGGCTCCCTCCAACTTCTTCCCCAGCTCCAGCTCCTTATACACCAAGCGCCCTCACTCCCTCCCCGTTTTCCCCCACCCACCACAACCTTCCTTGAAATATCACTCATTTTCATCTTTGATAGTCAAACGCTTTGAACAAATGAATCAACACCAGTGTATGTTAAAACGTTTCTGAAGCTTTTCGACCAATTTGGTTTGTTGTTGGCGATTGTGTGGAAGTACGAAGGCTTCTTGCTAAAGGGTGTTCAGCTGGTAATTAAGTACCTGTACAAAATCACGGTAGGAAAAAATTACAGAGAAATGAAAAATAAATTTTTTTTAGGGAGAGATATGAAAGCATTATTTTTCAACTTTTGTCGAGTAATTATTAGTCTAATTTTTGTCCTTTTTCCGATAAATGCGAATTCCCCATAATGTCTCTTTTTTATTCTGGTCTCTTCGGAAAAAAGGGCTCGAAAAGCAAAGGAAAACAGAGCAATTGGATTGAGAAAAAATTTACAAAGTAAAATGGAGAACGATGTATGTAGAAGTGAAAGAAAATAGCATAAAAATGGGAGGATGTAGGCTTTACTGGAAGACAGATACGAGAAGTGTTGATAGATTGTAGGGAATTAAGGAGAGAGAGAGAGGGGAATTAAGGAGTAAGGAAAAATGAAGGAGAGAGAGAGAGAGAGAGAGAGAGAGAGAGAGAGAGAGAGAGAGAGAGAGAGAGAGAGAACAAAAAGTGTGAGACATAAATAGGGGTCTATGCAATACCCCCTTTCTCACTCTTCCTCTCTTGATCGTGTTGTCTAGCATATTTTTATGTGCACAGGCAAACAAACTGAAGTGTAAGAAGACCATTATAAGCAAAGCATAATTAGGATGAAATTGCATCGAATTTTGAGATTCTTCATCTTACAGATGAAGTACTTTAACGGTGACTAAGAAAACAGATGAGGTTTGCCACTCGTGTAGGGGCCCTCGCCTAATTCGAATACTATCAGAAGCTGCACCTTTTTTTTTAAGCTGCGAGTAATTTGTAAGAAATCAAAATATATCGAAAGACGCTTCTTGCTATGTGACTGAAATTTTCATGGTGGTGCCCCAGGAAGACGGTGGAAAGTAGCTACATATAGCAGGAGTATCAGCAGTCAGTGGCAAGGTAAGAAGGAATGGTGATGATGATTGATAGTGATAGCGATGACTGTAACATGATCCAGAAAAATCTAAATATGTTGAAGATCTGAGAACAGGAAATAATTTGTAACCTAAGATTCAAAAAAAAAGGAAACGCATCGAAAGTTATAGGAATCATTGTCAGTGAAGAAAGAAAGAAAGAAAAATAAGAAAGCGAGGATGTCACGGCCAATATCCCAGCGTCTTGTATTGACTGCAATATAAATATGTAAGACATTTCCTTTCCAATACTTAATAGCAATAAATGTTATGCAGATTAACTGCACGTTTGTCAGTATCGGACATCGTGGTCATATAAATACGCCAATACGTCGAAGTCTATACATTCTTAAAAGTACGACCGGATTATGTGAGCCTTATTCTTCCCCCCCTCACTCTCCTGCGTGGACAGAATTCGAGGCTGTCGCGGGCGATGCGCTTTTTCGGGTCTCTCATTGGTCTCCGACCAGAACTTACGATAGTCAGTGAGCGACCTCTGTCGAAAGGCAAACGCCCTGAAATTGTCTTCATCAAAGTGTAAGGGTAGCTTTCCTGACTAGAACGGGCTCCAGTGATACCTAAGGAGAGAGAGAGAGAGAGAGAGAGAGAGAGAGAGAGAGAGAGAGAGAGAGAGAGAGAGAGGGAATGAAAACAGGGAAAGAAACGAGGGGTCCTAAGGCACCTTGCTAAACATACACACAAAAAATGCAGTTTAGAAAACGTGTTAACATGGAGGGGATCACAGTAACAGTATTAATATATTAGAGAAACAGTAAGATTATGCAGTAATAATGATGGAACTCTAATTAGTATGTCTGTTAAGAGATCATTTTTTTACCGTGGAACATTTTCAACGTCTCATGAGTATACAAAACTGAGGCTTAATTAATAACACAAGCTTTATGTATTATTTACATCCATTATCTGATTGATGCATGTACCCATTTTCATTGACTTATTTGTGGCCATATGTTAGTGATGTGAATTATACATTAATTTCATTAGATTACAGTCTTTCTCTCTCTTCCTCTGCCAACATATGTATATATATATATATATATATATATATATATATATATATATATATATATATATATATATATATATATATATATATACACACATACATACACACACCCACACACACACATACATACATACATACACACACGCACACACACATATATATATACATACATTTATTATATATATATATATATATATATATATATATATATATATATATATATATATATATATATATATATATATATATATATATATATATATATATATAATCGACTGATGGTGTATCCAGTGAAACATCAAGGCAGAAGTCATTGCCCTTTTGTCTTCACCAGCTTACGCTGGATACAGTAGTATATGTATGCTTTGATATTTGTTTGTCGGGATATAAGTTACAGCTAACATAATCGATCTCTCGTTACTAAGTTAACAAACAGATGGTGGCCTTTACAAGATGTCAGCGTCTAGCGATCCTTCTTCTCGAAGCGTCACAAAATAACTTCTATTTTCACGCTGTGTTTATATTTCTTTTCTTTTTTCATAGACATTTCGACGAAAATCCGATTACAAATCCGTGTTGACATTCACAATCCTAAGCACACACGTTGTAGGCCTGAAAAGTGGCCCGAAAGTGCATTCCTTTTCGCCGCTGCTAAATGACGTGAATGAAGTGGCTGCTATTTTTGTTTACCTGATTCTGAGTCGAGCCTGAAAAAAATGCGATAAATAAAAATGAACTAAAGTTTACGTTGAAGTGAAAACAGATGTGATGCGTAATTTTTTGTTTGTATGAAAATAAAATTCCTTCTTTTCATCTATTTTTTGTTAGAGTTTTATCAGTTCTTCAATCTTTCATTTGCGACTGTAGAAATAAGGTATACTTACGTCGGTTAAGAAAAAAATCCTCATTATTACTGTTATTATTGTCGTTGGCGGTAATGACATCATTACACTTCCGTCTTAACTCCATAAGTAGATTTAAATCTGTATTTTAGCCGTAATCTAATCTTGAAGGATTTTGAGTGAATTATCTGCTCGATTTTTGAAAAACTTTAATAATAAGAAAATGCCCATGAGACGGGCAATATAAACCAAGCTCCCCAAAAATAAGGGAATTACAATAATCTGGGAAAATGGCTTCGAGTTGAGTTTTACAGCGACATCGTATGAGGTCCTCCTTTTCAAGAGATGATGTCGCACAGTATCATTTGCATGTTACTTTGTTAGTTTGACTTATCACCAGTATCTACTGTGTACAAATGCATAATAGCAGTTTCGTTGATTTTTGCAGTGTATGCCAGTGTATCAAATTTTACTAAATCTATCCATCACAATTATACATAAAAGTTCTAAAGTGTTCTGTTTTCCTTTTTTCAATTTCTAACTTTATCGTATTTCTCTAACTATTAGGTTTTGCCTTCTGCCAAACAGCTTGGATTTGCTGGTCTGGCGAATTTTAACGATGTTTTCATGTTTCTCATCTGCAGAAAGTTATTCACCTGAAACTGCCTGGCTTCTGGGAAAGGCAAGACCCCGCTAATTGAAGCGTTTGTTTTTAATTGCCTGATGAAATATGAAATTCCTGTGAAAACTTTCATAACCCTTTAATGTATCTACATATATACATACATACATAAATATATATATGTATGTATACACACACATTTATCCATGTTTGTGTATTTGTACAGTGTGTTATTATATTAGCTTTAAGCGTATCTTTTTTTTTTTACATTATCGTCATATCACTTATCTTTTAATCCTGAGGATTTTATCGTAGATAAATAAGTCAGTGCATGTGACCTTGCACCGATCAATCAATCCTCCGCAGGTGAATGTTTTTAATCATATCGGAGTGATTGAGAAGTTGCTGATTTTTCCGTGTAAGTTTACGGGTTTTCAGGTTTTGCTTCCTAGAAATTAACTTTTTATCTCTTCTAAAAACAGAGCACGTTTGGCGGAAAATCTCTCTCTCTCTCTCTCTCTCTCTCTCTCTCTCTCTCTCTCTCTCTCTCTCTCTTGGATCGCCGCTGCCATGGAGAAAGAAAAAATATATACCAGAACATAATTGAAAGCAGGGGGGCCTCGACGGGGAATTCTTCACATTTCGATGGTGACCATTTATTTGACACATACAAGCGCACAACATATGGCGTTCATGCAAATAACAAACAAGTCTGCAAACTTGAAGCTTTTTTCTCTCGCTATCTGCCTCTTTGTGCCATCGCAGACTAATCGCTCTCTTCTTTTTCCTTCCTTTCTTTTTCTCTCCCCTAACCTGAACGCGAAATCATCGCGAACGATGAAATTAAAAAAGAAAAATAACATTTTAAAAAATGCTAGAACGAAAATAATTTTCTCATGACAATCTGTATCAGATTAAGATCTCCAAACCTGAGTTTGAAAAAGCCCCACCTTTCGGTTACCTGCGGATGATATGTCGATCAGTGGGTGGGGCTGGATATTTATTGAAACGTAATAAGGGCATCATTGGACACTCGACACTCTTAGGTTTATCAGATAGGAGCTTTTGCGTTATCGAGTTGTGTCGACATTTTCTCCTATTTCATTTTTATCTCTTGTGGAAACTTCGTAATTCTTGGACCCGCCCTTTTTTTGTGCGATGTAGACTGTTGGGGTGGAAATTATTCGGATGAGTGTGCTCCGTTGTTTTACTTTTATTTTTACTCTACTCGATACATTTATTCTCAGTCATTTCCTGAAGGGTTTTTCCTGATGACTCGGAAATTGACTGTAGCTGCTTTTGTTCCAGTAGTGAAAGGCCGTTTTCAGTCCCTCTAGTGCCCTCTGTGGTTGTAGTAAAGGCCATCTGAAAACATTTTTCTAACTGTCTTGAATCAAGACGTTTTGTTTCCTGACGCATTTCATATATAAGAAGCAGTAAAGTCATTTTGATTCTTTTCTAGGTTAAACTGATTACGTCCAAGGCATTCTTGCTGATGCCCTGTCCAACCTGACTAAAATGGATTTAATTGCTGTCTTTTCCTTAGTTAATGACATGAAACTTATTTATGAAATGGTAATTTTGGTGTGGGAAGTTAAGCGATTGAATACCGAATAAGAGTTTGAAACCCGGCAACTTTTTGTAGGAGGTTAGGACTGATCCCGTTCTCTGGTTTTCGAGTGATGCTCAACCAAAAGTGTCGCTCGTGTTTGCAGTGAGCTAAGACCTATCATCGTCCCTCGTGTCCCATGTGTCCCTCACTGGTGAGATGATTGTTGGTCACGAGAGTAAAATAGTACTCTGTGCATGCATAATTATAATGCAACGCCTTTTATAGTTATTTACTCTATCCTTAACAGAGATTTGGAATTAATCAGTCTGTATAACCTACGAGTCGGGCAAAACCAGAACTTTATTCATTGACTGTTTAGCAACATGCTCCACTCTATCTGTCCTAATGATTCGAAACATTCCACAGTACTTGAGGTTTGTTTATCATCAAGCATTCCTTGTTTTATCTATTAAAATCATCTGATAATGACAATGCTTTCTGCATCTACAAAATTCCAGGTAATACGTAATGTTTCAAGTGAGTTTATTCTACTTTTGTTGGAATACTTTTCTGCTGAGTCGAAGTTAGCAGCATCCTTGAACCCTCATTCTCTAGACAGAATTGGAATAGTTCGTGATAATCCACCTTCCATAAATTTTATTTCAGTAGAGCTTATATTGCTGCCTTTATTATGCACACCTTTGAAGTCTTACTAAGTGTCCTGGTTTACGTGCAACGATACAACACTGCTGAATGTCTATTATTCCCTGCTTTAATAATGCTTTATTGTATCAATCGCGGAATTTGGCATTGGGTAGTTTTTTCACCCAATCTCATTGGAGGGATGCCTTCAAAAGGTGTTCCTGCTCTTAATAATTCGTGATCATTTTGTAACCCCGTGCCGTTATCCCGTCTGGAGTTCATGATATGCCTCATTCGCTACTTAGGTCAACTGAAGTACGGTGCAGTTTTAATGGAATGTACTTAAATCGTTCTGCATCCTCCGAAACCCGGACCTTAGCACCCTGAGGTGGATGTCATGAATAACGGACCTTGTGTTTGAGTGGAAATAAGTAGCTGAATTCAAAAGAATCATGAAAATTCCACTCCAAAATGAAATTTTAGCCGAAGGTTAAACAGGAAATGGACGGGGGCTATTTTCACTGGGCAATAAACCCATGCTACTTAGAGTCTGATACAGTTCTTTGTGGGGAATAGTAATGTGTGGTGAATAAAGTTTCCAGTCAATATCACAATTTTTTTCTCTCCCTTTACACTCAAGTGATCGAATTCTGTCACCGAACTAGCACTAGTACTCTTTCATCTGTCCTAACAGTCGTTCTGACCCTACAGCACAAGCATAGCCACTTGCCCAGGGACAATAATCCTCCCATCCACTTTCGTCTTTAGTGACACAACGTCCAACTTACTTTCTCTCATTAAGTAAATGAACTATATAAAAATTTGTTGTCTGTTTTACCACATCTACACACATTCAGAACACCACCATTTGGTTCCTTTGAAGCTTTTGAAGAAGCGTACGCGGTATGGGGCTGCTAACCACATCGCTTGCAATTTCTTTCTGCAGTGAAGAACAGCGGAATTCTGCAGGGGTGATTTCCATGATAGAGTATTTGTAACAATACTTGAAAAGGAGTAAATGGTGATGAAAAGTTTGTAGATGGGAGAGTATGTAATGTGAGAAATGACAGGTGATTGTCTTATTATTTTCAGGCTGAAGTGAAAGTGAAAACAGAAGTTTTACTTGAAGAAGAAATAGTTGAGAATTTGTCAGTAAAATTAATTAAGGCAGGTGAGTTTAATGAGAAGAAATTAAGGACAACATATAAGGAAAGCAATGGAATCCTACAGCTGTGGTTTCCAAAGAATATTCATAATTGCACTTGAAAAAAGTAAATGGCAAAGAAAAGACTTTATTAGATAATGTTTAATAAAGGATAAATGTTCTTAATGAAAGTAACATGAAAAGAGAAGGGACTGGAAGTATAATTGAATATTATCTAGCTGCAGCAAAAGTGAAAGAGAAAAAAGCTCTAGCTGGAGATGAAGTGCTGAAAATGTGGATAAAAAAAAATAGTGTCCGCCTCTACCAGGTATAGTTTGAGTGAAGTGGTACAAAGGGTGGGGAGTAGCTGATGCTTGCAGATCAGGGGGTGATGGTTAAATACAGCGATATTCAGAGACTAGCGAAGGTCTGTGTAGCAGCAAAAACTTTAAAATGGAAGTGAGGCAGAGTGTGGTTATAGGACAAATGGAATTCAGTGAGTTGGAGCAGTGCAAGTTGATATGGATGATGGAAGAAGTTTGAAGATGACAGTGTTACGAGAGAAGAGGAGGGTTTATGGAAGCAAGAACTGAAATGTATAAAAAAATGGTTAAGCCAATTTTCTTTTATAGAAACAAAATGTAACAGTTAAGTGTAAATTGAATAAAACTGGGTTGAAGTTTTCAAGATCATCTGTTTACATAGTTTATGCGAAATGAGGGATTGCAAGACTAAGAAATGTGGAGATATGAAAAAGTAAAACAGGCTCACGTAGTTCAAAAATGTCTTGAAGTTGTTTGGTGATGTGAAGAGAATGAGGAATGGTCACCTGGTGAAAAGAACGTATAATAATTCAGAAGCATTGGAAGAAGGCGGGCAAGAATCAGAAATAGCTATATACTGTATAGGCGTGCAACAGATAATGAAAAGGAAGGATCTTAATATCCAAGAAGCGAAACAGTGCAGACTGGATAGAAGTAAATGTCGAACTGTGGGTAGATGGTTCGACACTATCGTTTTGTGTAGGTATTTGAAGGAACTCATGTAAGTGGCAGCTTTCTCAACAAAAGATTCATCCTTCAGTCAACAGATAAAAGATTAATGTCGCTATTATCTGGTAAAGGGGTTTCCTGTTTTAACAGATCAACATATATATTATATATGTATGTATATATATATATATATATATATATATATATATATATATATATATATATATATATATGTGTGTGTGTGTGTGTGTGTGTGTGTGTGTGTGTGTGTGTGTGTGTGTGTATTTCAGTATACGTCAGAATTTATGAATAAACAGTTTACACATGAGTTCGTAACTTCATACTGGATGTGTACATTACAAAACCTTTCTTGAATAGTTGAACAGCCAATATATAGAAATAAACAAATATATATGCACATACGTGTGTGCGTGTGTTTGTGTGTTTTTATTTGTATGTAAATAACAGCTGACTACATCGCCATGTGTTAGTCTTCATGTACATACAGTGTGAACCAGAAGAGGACAAAAAAGGTACTTTTCTTTCTCAATTTCTAATTCATTCTACCCAGATTTTTCTCTTCTCGTTTGATTTTAATCATTTTTGACAGATATGTCATCGCAGCTTGAAACGATAAAACTAGAATTAAGAAAGCAATTAGCAAGAAGATTAAAATGTCCTTGAAGACACCATAATTGCGCCCTCCCCACCCCTCCCCTCCCCTCCCCTCCCCTCCCCTCCCCTCACCATCCAAGGAACATCTAATAACCCCCATCACTACATAAATTCCATTGTTCCCCTGCCCATCGCCTCTCGTATTTTCAGTTGCCATGGTAACATCTCATAGGTAGATAGGGGACGTCTGTCTGATATTACCTTACGGACCCTTGATTGACAGGTTTTCGAATCCCTAGTGCCACCAGGTATTGCTCTTCCTAATTGAACCGTTTGGAAAGAGAAATTATTGGGAAGATGAGAAGGGTGTTTCAACGAACGGAAAATAAGATAACGTCTTTCCTTAAGCGAGTTTTTTTTTTTTCTTTTTTAAGGTTTTCACCCTATGAAGGAAATTGCTTTTGGTGAAAGTAATCACCAAGGGTTTTGTGTTACGGGTAGGTTTTGAGGAAGATCTATATCCTTACCTACCTATTAGTATCCTTGCCTATCTTTTTATATTCTTACCTATCAATCTGTATCTGTACTTATCTATCTACATCCTTTTACATTTGTACGAATGTATTTTACAAATGAGCCACATTTTACAGTCAGAAAAAATACGGGAGTCCATTCAAAGTTCAAATTGTTAAAGTTAATTTCGTGGCAATGAGTTATCTGATTTGTTATGCAATGCTGTGCAATGTTATGAGGTGTTATGCTGTGCTATGCAAAAGGAAAAAATGCATTTAAATATCGCTCAAGTTTTAATTGTCTTAATCATAATTAACTTGCAAGGAAAGTTGAAAGCAAAGTCTGGCATAGAAGAGTTAAAAATGCAGAATCAGCAAGGACCCCTTACTCCGAAGCTCTCTCTCTCTCTCTCTCTCTCTCTCTCTCTCTCTCTCTCTCTCTCTCTCAAAATGTTTATTCATTTATTTTATACTTCACATCTCCCATTCCGAATAATGCCTTACTCCCACTTAAATCCATCTGTAATATAATCCATTAGCAATTACAGCGGTAAAACAGCACATGAAAGTAATCATTACCATAATTATGTGATTGTTGATATATTTCTGTGTTCTTACATTTCTTTTGGCAGCCACCCGAAAACGACCAATTCAAATCCGCTCTACCGACAATCCTTATAAATCAGTCAAGAACACCTCCCTCCCACTTATCCGCCCTCTCTCCCTCGCACCATTCCTCAACCACTCCCCCTCCCACCATACATAATATCCTAGGAAGGAGGTGTTGCATAGAGTATGTTCCTCCTTCCTCCCTCACTAACCACTCATCCACTAACTCCCTCCCCCTACATTATTCCTTTCCTCCTCCTCCTCCTCCTCCTCCTCTTCCTCCCCTTCCCCTTCCCCCTTTCCTCAATTGTGAAACGGAAAAGACGACGTTGAAATGAGAGAAACTAAACTTCCACCTCTCATACGGAGACTCCCACGCTCTTATTTGTCTCTCTCTGCGTGGTGCCCCTTTTTCGGAGGAGACCACCCGGCATTATGGGAGGAGTGAGAAGAAGGGAAGGAAGAAGGGCTGGGAGGGTCGTCGTGGTCGAAGGGAAAACGCAGAGAAGAAAGAATGGAAATTTTCTCTAATGGGAGAGAGCGGAAAAGAAATGAATTGTGGAACTGAGCCGAACACAAGGAATCAGAGCAGAATTCTAGTATCGATTTGTCTACAGGAACGAAGGATAATGTGAGGTCGGATGGCCAACGCAATTGAGACACGAATAAAAGTAAACTCTCCTCTTTCATAGATTACGAAATATAAAAGATACGAAAACCCAGCTCAGATTAAATGGAAAATATGTAATGCATGGAACAGGTATTTCTAGTTATTTTATCTACACCTAAAGTTGCTTCACGCATGCTTCAAAATACTATCACGGTAGGTGTATTTCATATATACATACAGTACATACATACATATATATATATATATATATATATATATATATATATATATATATATATATATATATATATATATATAATATATATATGTATACATACATATATACAGTATATATGTGTGTGTATTCTAATCACACACGACATTTTTATACTCGCAAACACTAAGCCACAAATTTCGTTTAATGTCCAATTCACAATACCTCGGAAATAAGTTACAACCAAGGGGAAGTGTTAGCGATAAGGACTTCGTCACCAGTGGGATTCGATGGCTTCATGGCTCAGTGGTCAAAGTCACTATTTTCGTGGTTTATAAACAAGGGAGCGGTTCGAATCCCACTGGTGACGAAGCACTTATCATTCATAATTCTCCATGGTTGTTAGTTACTCCAGAGGTATATTGAATTTGATATTAAACAAAAATGGTGGCTTAGCGTTTTGAGTATATATATATATATATATATATATATATATATATATATATATATATATATATATATATATATATATATATATATATATATATGTGTGTGTGTGCGTTTAAAATTTTGTTGTGTACGTGCGTGCGTGTTTGTGTGTGTGTACTGGACGGTTGTATAGGCTTTATTAAGATGGTATGAAAATCTTTTCATTAAATAATTCACAGCTCCTACTCTATAAACCTTTTTAGCATAAAGAATGTGCTCCATTATCTAATATAAAGGATTTATTGTCTTACGGAACTCAGTTCAAAGGCGTTAAAGGCTGTAAACTTCCTCAGATTATGAAATCCAGTTGGGTAATAAGAAGAAAATGAAGAGCAGAGATTCTCAAACGTCCATAATAACAAGAATATGGAAGTTACGGGAAACTGTCGGGTCTAAATCATGGCCTGTATTCTTTAACGAGTAAAATCATCGTTTAATTAATGAAATTGTCGCAGAGCATCGTAGTTGTGTGCTTTCTAAAATCCCAGGAATGCCGATAAGAATACAGCAATAATTTTAATAATACGTGCTATAAAATTGTTGATATTCTGTTTAGGGCGATAATAAGAACATGGTAAAGGTTAATGAGGAACCTCTTCGTTAAGACAAATTTGTAGTAGGTCCAGGGTCCTGAAAGGTTAAAAAAAGAAGAAAAATATCAAGCTAGGTTGTTCCACTCTGGTTTCATGTATTATTCTCCCCCCCTCCCCCGCCTTCCCCCCGCACCTATGTACTCCTATTACACCGGCAGCCGACGTTGTTCTCCTCTACATCAAGCTCCTGCTTAAACTACCACACATTAATATTATTATTATAGATAAAACTGACGAATATTCATATTCCATTTGATGATAGAAGAAAGGGACCCATCATGTGAACTTTATGTATACCTTTTTTGTTGTTATATACACATTTTTTACAGTGCTACTTGTAAAAATTCTTTATGTATAATAATGTGCACATAACATAAGAAAAATAGATACAATATGCAGGTTATGATGTATATATATATATATATATATATATATATATATATATATATATATATATATATATATATATATATATATATATATATATATATATATATATATATATATATATATATATATATATATATATGTATGTATGTATGTATATATATATATAAAGTTATTTTTCATATTAGTTGATGGCTCGAGAGATAAATCCGCAAATCGTCACTAACACTTTCAGACTTTAACTGTTGAGTCTTGGATGAACCTCCGGTGCAGAAACCCTCCACATCAGATGTTTCATAAACCTACACACAAGAATCTTCTGTATGCAGTGATCCCTCTTATGCACTGTACCATTTATCTGTATCTTGCATGCTAGGTATTACAGCCCTTCGTTTCCAAAATCCTGTTTTACTCATCGATCCGGAGCCTTCCAAGCTGTCCGCTCCTCCTCCCCCCAACACTTCCATTCTCCCCACGTGACCAAGCTGTATCAAAATACTTGGATTCATCCTTTCACCCACAGTTTACTCTGGGTCCTTGTATGCCATGTGAAGTTTTTTTTATCTTCAGATTTCCCACATAATAGTTTTATAACAAACACTTGGTCGACGGACTCATTTCCTAGCCTAAAATCCCATTGTCCTTCCCCATCAGTCATTTTATTTATCTCTTACCTGCCCAATTAAATTACTACTCTGTTCCCTCCCTGGTATACTGAATAATGTTGTGCCCACGTAGTTACAATAGGCGCCTCTGTCTGTACCTTTATGCAAAGGAACAATGATTAATATCACCCATTCCTTTGGAAACTGACCCTCATCCTGGTATACGTTACAGACCTTGGTCAGCAACTCATTACATAATCATCATGATCTACTGCAAGATCTCACTTACAATCTCATTAACTCTTGATATCTTTGCTTTCTACAACTAATTAATTGGCCTCCCCACATCCTCATCAAACACTTCGACAAGCATCCTCAAACTTATACTAAATCTTTCCACGATTACGTCATTCAGCTCTGTATCTCTTCAGCGAATCTTCAAAGTACTCATTCTTTTTCCCTTTGGAAGGGACGGTTCCAGAATGTATTGTTCCACCCTAGGCTAACACTTCTTACAATTGGCAGGCTACCAGGCATCAAATTCACTCTTCAGGTCAACGGGAGGTAATGGAACTTGCCCATATCTCTTTGGTCTCACCAAGTATCCAAACACAGGTCCCTTAGTTAGTAAAAGGGATCATGCAACTGCAACTCTTGCACCACGAAGCAAGTTTTTTCTCTAACGTATAAGCCTTTTTTTCCAAAGAAGGGGTGGCGCCAAAACGTGGCTTCATTCTGATACTCCTTACTGTATCACCCCATATTATATATATATATATATATATATATATATATATATATATATATATATATATATATATATATATATATATATATATATATATATATATATATATATATATATATATATATATATATATATATATATATATATATATATATATATATATATATATATATATATGACTATTTATCACATCACCGTGATTCATATACAATCAGAAAGCTACAAACTTCCTTTAATATCCAATTCGCTCTACCTCGGAAGTAATATATTTTCATATATGTTACCGAAGGGGAATTTTTTAGTTGATAATAAGTCCACCGTCCCGTGGGGTCGAACCAGCGACGGACGAGGAATCAGGACTACAGGGACGCACTAACGCAGTCGTACTTAGGCTATTATCAAAGGACGTTTGTAGCTTTCTGATTATTATATATATATATATATATATATATATATATATATATATATATATATATATATATATGTGTGTGTGTGTGTGCGCGTGCGTGTGCGTAATTCCCTGAAAGCATACGTAAGTAAAAATGCTGGTGTCACTGGCAACTACGTATGTCTGTGCATATGTATATATATATATATATATATATATATATATATATATATATATATATATATATATATATATATATATATATATATATATATATAATATAATGTATATATATATTACAGTATATCTATATATATGTATACTGTATATATATACACACTTGTGTGTGGTTGTGTATGTGTTTGTTGGTCTGCATTTCTGTGTATGTTTCCATAAATGTTTGAGCGCAAGTACAAATACATTATCCTTATTAGCAACGGAGAAAAGTAATACCATTCGGGAACTGCTCACCTACAAGTGTATCCAGAAGGAGAGAGGGCCGTAATGGACCAATTTGCACAATATTATTGTTCCTTTATGATATTAACCACAGAAGCAGTGGCAATAGTTGATTCGGTTCCTTTTTACTTTTTCCCCATTTTTAATACACATTGGGAATGTCATTAAAGACAATGGTGTTGTTGGGTACGCGTCGCGATATTTGGTTTCATTAAGAAAACTTCGCGTTTTTTAATTACAGGTCAGTTAGTTTTTAAATATTTATTACTGAAAAAAAAAGTTATTTATGCACCACAACCTTATATATATATATATATATATATATATATATATATATATATATATATATATATATATATATATATATATATATATATACACTAATATATATACACACACACACACATATATATATATATATATATATATATATATATATATATATATATATATATATATATATGTGTGTGTGTGTGTGTGTGTGTGTGTGTGTGTGTGTGTGTATACGAGTAGAGAAGCTGATGAGAGTGACTGACTATTTTGATGGAAGCAAAGCATGTCTTAGAATTTGTGCATGGGCGAGTGACTGGTTGGGTGTAAAAGGTGAGTCGATACAATGGATTTATATGTCCATGGCCATTTAATATCTTTATGCATGAAGTGGCACGACAGGTGAAAGAAATCTCATTAGATATAGTTGTAAATTCATTGAATAGAAAATTATTGAGAATGCTGAATGGATTAACTGATGTTTCCACATGATACAGTACAGATTTTTGTTAATGAAGGGCATTCACTGAAACTGGTAAGATGATGAGGGTAAATGGAAACTAGGAAATTGGTGCAAAGAATGTACTTGTATATGGTGGAAGAGGGGAAGCAATTGATTTGTACAGGTATTTAGGAGTGAATATAACAGATGATGGAAGGTTGAAAGATGAGATGAGTCCCAGAAAAGGTGAAGCAGGTTAGGTGACAGGTGCATAAAAAATATTTGGAAGAGAAATTGAGTGTCTTTTGTGCTAACTTGGGAATGCTGAATAATGTTGGAATTATTGAACCAACTCTGCTGCTGGAAAGTGAATTGTGGATGTTGGATGTGAGTGAAGGAAAAAAGGTTTCATTTGTTGAGAAATATTGTTTGTGTAGTGTGACAGAAGGAAAATGAAAGGGATGGAACCTTTGCAGGTCAGTGGAAGTTATATAAAGATTAGAGTGTGTGAAGGATGGATCAGTGTTTTTGAGATGGTGTGGTCATGTGAAAAGAATAAAGGACAATGAGGTTGGTGAAAAGGTTATGTAACCAGGAAGAATTAGGAGGGAAGTGTTTACTATCCAGGAAGAAAGTCGTGAAAGATAAAGACGGATGGAGGTTCTGTCAGGAGTGTTCATCGCGATTCAGATGAGACTTGTGTAGATGTATGAAGTTGCTGATTCATTCACGAATCTGCAGTTATGTTACGAATATGGCAGTGACCGTTATTTTGTCTTTCTTTATATATATGACCATACCCGTTTGCCTACTTGAGGATTGGCACCCGAATGCGTTACCCTCATGATTTTCAGCAAGTGGTTATGGGGTGAGGTTGCTAGCATCCCCGCTCTGTCCCGTGGATATATGCTAATGCGTTTGGAGGGAAGGACAGAGTATGCCATCTGCTTGTGTCCATTATATATCTGTGAATTACGGAAGACAAGTTTTACAACCCTTTCTTTCATAATACGAAAAAGGAGAGAATCTTTTGCACAAAAAAGCTAGATACCTCCTACAGCTATGGAAGTGCTACAAAATACATGGGGAAATAATATTCCCTGTGATGCTACCCGTCACTCCACACCGTGAAATTAACTTCTCGTTTTGGTGAGTCCTAACACCCATGGTTTTAGGAAACGCCTACGCGAGCTGTACAGTACGTTAGTGTGTCTGTTTGTGTGTAGGTGTAAATGCTTATGGTATATTTACATATTTGTTCCTCATCCATCAAACATGAAGCAATAAACACTGATTAGAGACTTGTCTTGGTGACTTCAGACGTACAGGGATTATTCTGAAATCCATAATACAAAAGATTCCTTAAGAAAACTTTTAAAAAATGCAGAAAAAAGTCAACTTGGTGAAGGCAAATTCTTAAGTCAGTAGAAAAAGATGACGTTAGTTCAAAAGAACACCAACAAAGCCGCTTTCCTCTGTTACATATTAGATTTATTCTGTGCTTAACTTTATGTTTCTTACTTAGAAAATTTATTTTCCAAGGAAATTATTTGATGTTAGAAAATACCAGTTGCCGAGAATTGCTTTACGTTAAGGATTATCTGCACAAAGCTACGGAACACAAAGCATGGAAAGATTCATTTGAATAAATCAACACCTACTTCTATAACTTGAATAGATATATTTTTCATTTTCTGACAAACATGCAGAAACAACCGAGCAGGATCTCAAAACAAAGTGAATGTATAGCACCTATACATTCATGATCATGATATATATATATATATATATATATATATATATATATATATATATATATATATATATATATATATATATATATATATATATATGTGTGTGTGTGTGTGTGTGTGTGTTTGTGTGTGTGTATTGTCAGTATGTGATCCTTTTTCATTTAAGATTAAATTTAGTTTTTATTTAATTTGTTAAACCTAGTCTCGTTTGTTTCACTTGTCACAGTCATCCTCTTGTGTATAACAACTGTTTGCTTGTTATTAATGTTTGTTTACTTTTCAAGGAGGTTGTGTGTGTGGTCCCTCCCCTGTGGTTTAGGGGGGTGACTTCGTAGCTTCTGTTCGAAGAGCAAATAATTGTTCTCTGGACCTTTTGCTCTTCGGAACCCTTTTGCCTGGCTTGGTGGATATAAGAATATTACCGTGACTTGCTTCTTGATGGTTGCAGCCTCTGCTATCAGATTCCATTTATCATCCGAATCTGAGGATTGCTGCTGGATCACGGCCATCTTCAATTTGGAAGACTTGTCCAGTTTACCAACCAGGAGGTCCTTTCTGCTTCACCACTCCACCTCTGGTTCAGTTAGAAAGCCAGGGGGATCTCGCTATCCCATGGTAAGGTTTATATACCTTTAAATTATATCGATCACGGCTGTGGATTTGTTGTGGCTGCTTGGTTGGGCCTGATTTGATTAACCATCTTACTCTACTCCAGACGTGGAGAATACGCTTATTCTTCGTGAAGAATATAAATAATTTATTCCAGAGGCTATTAAGTGACAAGTTTATTTATAAGAAAATTAGTGTGTAATTTGTTAGGTTTTTCTGTCTATGCGACTTCCTCCTCCTTTCTGGGCCCTTAATTTTTGTTTGAGTGTTTAATATCTATCCTAGGTGTAGGTGTGTTTTGGATTATTATTACGAGTGAAAGTGATTCATTTATTACTTGTATTGAAGAGGTTCAGGTGTAATTTCTATCTGTTCATTTTTGTATTAAATTTATGGTTTTTCGTGGTGGTTGTTTACTACCCCCTTGAACTCATTCTTGCACTTTGTTTATTGAGTTATGGTATGATTCCACCCTATTGTGGACATCATATCGAGGTTATATGGATACTGGAAATTTTTGAGTAAATTTTGTAAACTGTGAAACGAGCCGTTACAGTATATATAATATATATATATATATATATATATATAAATATATATATATATATATATATATATATATATATATATATATATATATAATATATATATATATATATAAAATATATATATATATATATATATATATATATATATATATATATATATATATATATATATATATATATATATATATATATATATATATATATATATATATATATATATATATATATATATATATATATATATATATATATATATATATATATATATATATATAAATATATATATAATATATATATATATATATATATATATATATATATATATATATATGAAATATATATATATATATATTTATATATATATAAAATATATATATATATATATATATATATATATATATATATATATATATATAATATATATATATATATATATATATATATATATATATATATATATATACAGGGATAAAAAGAAGGCCTGTTAATGAAAAGGTTGTGGAAACTGAAAAATTAATTAATAAAAATGGACAGAGTCAAAGGATAGCATATAAAGCAGTTGAAGCGTTGATTGGCAGTGCTGGTAAGGGTAAGGATATACTAGTCAGGGATATGGAAGGTAATTTATTGACCAAAAATGTTGAAATCAGAAACAGATGGAAAGAGCACTTTGAGACAGTTCTTAATAGACCAGTCCCCCCCAGAAGAGGATATAGCGCCTGCTCGGGAAGATGTAAATATTGATGAAGGTGAGATCAGGTAATAAAACAGTTAAAGAATTATATAAGGTACCAGGAGAGGGTGGTTTATTCCCGGAAATGTTTAAAGCGGAGGAGGATAGATTAGTATTTGTCTTGAAGATATTATTCAGTGAGATATGGGTGACGGGAATAGTACCATTAGGTTGGAAGAATGGTGTGATCATTAAAGTCCCAAAGAAAGGAGATCTGAGTAGGTGTGGTAATTGGAGTGGATTCACTTTGTCACCTGTAGCCTTGAAAATTTTCTGTAGAGTAATGTTGAATAGGTTGGAGCCAGTGGTTGATGGTATTCTAAGGGACGAACAGGCTGGTTTTAGAAAGGGGCGGGGTTGCAATGATCAGATCTTCATAGTTAGGCATTTAATGCAGTAAGCAAGTGAAATGAAAACTCCAATGAGAATTTGTTTTGTTGATTTTGAAAAGGCATTTGATAGTATTTCGAGACGGACTATGAGAAAAATCATGAGGCATTATGGAATACCGGAAAAGTTTTTGACGGTTATCATGAACATGCATGAGGGCACATCTTGTAAAGTGATGATTTATGGGTGTTTGAGTGACCCATTTGAAGTCAAATCTGGTGTGATTCAGGGTGGCATTCTGTCTCCTCTGTTGTTGTCTTAGCCGTGGATTACGCTATGAGAAGGGTTAAAAGAGAAACGGATGCAGGTATACTCTGGGGAGAAAATATGAAAATTCTTGATTTGGATTATGCTGATGATATAGTTTTGATCTGCGAGGGACCAGAAAGGATGCAGAGTGTGTTGGATTGTCTAGAAAGTGAAGGTCTAAAGGTTGGTTTGGTTATTAATAGTGGAAAAACTGAAATCATGAATATGAATATTGAAAATGCACAGAATTGTCTAATTGAAGGTTTGGTCGTAAAGCAAGTGGATAAATTTAAAAAATATTTTGGTACTTATTTAGATAAGGATGGTTCTCTGAGCACAGAATTTATGGAAAGATTAAAAAAGGCTCATCAGGCAATGGGAATGCTCAAAAGTATTTGGAATAATAGCAATTTTTCTGTGCATATAAAAATAAAAATTTACAAATTAATGGTTAGGAGTATTTTGATTTATGGGCATGAGTCATGGTACAGTACAGTGACTTCGGATAATAAATTCTTAGCATTTTAAAATAAGGCATTCAGAAGAATACTGAATTAATTGGAGGGATAGGATATCAAATAACAGAATTAGAGAAGTAACGGGGGTGCAGCCGGTCGATGAGTATGTTAGATTCTCACGCTGGAAGTGGCTAGGCCCTCTGTATAGAAGACAGGGAATAGCACGAGATACACCGGGGTGGGTTGCCCTTGGTAGAAGAGGTAGCAATAGGCCAAAGGAGACCTGGTTAAGGACAATGAGGCGGGAAGCAGGAGAAGAGTGTTGGGGAGATCTTGAGGAGTTAGCCCAGGACAGAATGTGGTGGCGTGAGTTCATCGACGCCCTATGCATCCCCGTGGGTGCCACAGGAACTGATTGATTGATTGATATATACTATATATATATATATATATATATATATATATATATATATATATATATATATATATATACATACACAATCACATATATTGTATATATATATATATATATATATATATATATATATATATATATATATATATATATATATATATATATATATATATATATATATATATATATATATATATATAAATATAAATATAAATATATATATATATATATATATATATATGTGTGTATACATATATACATACATACATATACATATACATAAATTCTCAAAAACGGGTTTTCCAAATAGCAATGACGTAATGCAGTTATCAACTGTAGTCATTATAAGAAACTAGAAATACTCTTCAGTGAATTGTTTAAAGAGAGTAACCATAAAATGAAGCAATCATTAATATTATTACTCAGGTAGTTACCCAGTGTAGTTGTTGTTGACAAGGGTATTGCTTGATTATTAATGATCTAAATATGTTTGATGGAGGAAAATAAACCACGTGCCAACTTTTATAAATATGCATTTATACGCTACGCTCGGTAATGAAGGACATAACATTCGTTCTGTACGGAAATTTAAAGTTGTTCTGTCAATATCTGCATTCTACATTACTGTTTATATGCCCAGCATACGTATTATTTGTAAATTTAAAACTGTTTACGCACATACACAAAAAAACAGTCATATATATACATATATATATATATATATATATATATATATATATATATATATATATATATATATATATATATATATATGTATGTATGTATGTATGTAAGAATATATATATATATATACATATATATATAAATGCTGACGCAGACAGTAAGCAACGCCTTGCGCCGGGCCGCCCTACAGCTTTAAGATTCCGGTTGTGTTTTGTGGCAATTTGCTCGGAAATTTTCCTTCATTTCCAAGTGTGTGTGTATCCCTGAAGACGGGGATGCATCTTGAATGGGGAATTTGCTTGCTGTCGGTATTTTCGGGATATTCCTTTTCCTCGTTTCTTTTCGTCTAATTTCATAAGCAAGAAAGGAAACGGTGAGTTAGTCGAGGTATTTTATATATATATATATATATATATATATATATATATATATATATAGAGAGAGAGAGAGAGAGAGAGAGAGAGAGAGAGAGAGAGAGAGAGAGAGAGAGAGAGAGAGAGAGATGGTACTTTTTATCAGTAAATATTTGCGACAGTTTCCGGAATTAAAAATTTACTAATCTTGTTATTGACCCCTCATCTAATATACCTTACACACCTTGGTCAGGCACTCAAAACAATATGGTCATAGTCCTACAGTATCGCCCTTTTAACCCTATCAACTCATGGCTCTTTTTAATTCATCAGATTATTAATGACCCTCGAATAGCTTAAGCAGTTATTCCCACAGCAACTGAAAATCTAACTCCTCCTTCGACGTAAAATGGTGCTCTTCTGTCCTCTACCTTTAAACCTTGAAAATACTCACTCCATCGGCAGAGACAACACCCCTACAATAGGCCTACATCTTTTATTCACGGTTTAAGTCACTCATAAATCTTTCCCACCCATCATTCTCTACTCCAGTACTTGTTCAGATTTTGATTACCTTCCTCCGCTTTTATACCTTTACAAAATCCTCTTCTAGCTTTCAGTGATACTTTAAACCATCTGTCTTTACACTCACGCGCGCATACAAACTCATAGACGCAAACGCACATACACACATGTTTGTATATATGAAATAGTTTTCACTTCTTATTTAGAGGTCTTCTGTTTGTCAAAGAAAGCAAAAAACATTTCCTTGTAATGCGAAACATTCATATAATAAAGGTTATATTAAGATATTTGGAATGTAAAAGCCTTGTAATCTTATTAAACTTATAAGTGCCTAAATTTTGGTAAAACTTTACTTTATTTGCTCATGATTACATGATAGTAAGGATTTTTATCAGGTAGAAATAAAAAAATTAAATGTTTAGGATCTATTTCAAGAAAAAGGGAGGCAGCAAGCCCTCGAAAGCCTATCCTAATTAACTTTGGAAGAGCACCAACTGCCAACAAAAACCCCATACATAAACAGGTGAGTAACTAAAGGTATTCAGACATACCAATTTTGTAATTTCCGATTATTTACGTCCTGAAAGCATATTATCAGAGAATTTGCATAAAGCCTAGCTATCCAAAATTTCACATTCTTCTGCAACGCCGGGTAAGAAAATTGTTTTTCAAATATACGCGTAATACCAAGTTAGTTAACCGTTTTATTCCTGTGTAGTTTGATTATATCGAAACTTTGATCCGTTCAATGTTTTGACCGCCAATTACTGACATTTCTAAACACGTTAACATTTACCACCTCATTACCATTCCTTTAATTGTCTTTCAATATTCAAACCTTCAGGGATACTTATAACTCCAGCTATCGAAACTACTCTCTGTTCTAGCAGGTTCGACTAGCAAAACACGATACTCCTGTATCATCCGCTGACTTAACTTTATAGACTTCTATTAACGGCTAGTTATACCAGGGTACATATCCGCATATCTCCATCCTTGTGATTTTCATTCATACAAATTTTTTAGCATTCTGGTAACATGTAGTTACACTATCATAACATTTTCATTAGTCAAAGTAGCTAAATATCATGGTATTTTTGACGTACCCTTGGGTCAAAACATTAGGGAGCGCTTTCAATCCTTCATTTGTTTCCGTATATTGGAGTTTCCGATATGCGGTCAGTAATTTCCCTTTTAAATACTACCTTCCATTTTTACCTCTTATAGAGCTGAAAAAATGCTTTGCTGTTCTGATGCTTTAAATATCTTTTTATATGTTATGACACCCATGCACTGATAATATGCCGATGGTTTCTCCAGATATTTAAGTTGTATATATACTGTATGTACATATTTGTCCTCGTCCTCTGTTCCTTCTACTGCTTCGCTGGTTTCTGCACCCGGTGGCTCCCTCTTTCTCCGACCCTGAACCCTGGATGAGCATCGCCCCCTCCCCAACCCACCCATTTCTATGACGGATTACATCTGGGTATTTTTGCTATCATTATTTTGTCTGATAATCACCTCACTCATTCGTAATTTTTCAACTGATGCTTTATTTCATCTGTTAGGTGATAGATTTATATGTTCATTCACTCACTTTATTATTATTTTTCTTTGTTATTTTCAACAACCGTATGTAATGTGTGTGTGGGAATTCTAATACTTCTTTCACACCCCAACTTCTTTCTTAAAAACCTCTCTAGTATCTATTCAGGTTTTACTGGCCTCTATTGATATTTTAACTGTCATAATTTACTTAGGACTTCCTGCTTATGACCGTTACTTCGCAATAAATCCAACACATACGTTAACTAGTACTGGAGAGAATATTTTTGGTACTGCCAATAACATTTTGTGTTAGAAACCCTTTCATCCCCTGCGGAAAACGTTTTCATTTTTTATTCGTATTTAATTTGACCGAATCCAAGTTCATTTCTGAGGTTTATAAGTTTAATTTTCTGTTCATATTCGTATTGTAGTTTTATCGCTACATGTTTGGTGAGAGATCATGAAACTGGCGATTATTTCAATAATTGAACCAAGTGATTGTGAATAATTGATTCCTTCCATGATGGATAGCACTACTTGGAAATTACTGTTTAAGGTATTGTTAATGGCATGGGATACTAATTCACTATGCCAGAAGGCAGTGAAGTACCGAGTTGAAGGTTGTGGACGCCTTGGTGGAGGAAGTAGCTCTAATTGGCAGAGGATCTCTTTCCCCTGAGGCCAGTGGCAGTCACTCTTTTGCACCTGAAAGTAAAACGAGGGCATTCTCGCTGCTCTGCCTGGTGTGAAATTACTTATCGTGTACCATGCTGCAAACATCCAGCACAGTTAGTTTAGTATTGAGGCTTAGAATTTCTATAGATGTAAAACCAAAGCGTGTATGATGATTACTATGTTATGCAGGAAACGTAGGATTTCAGGGGATTTGGTAAAGTCAGAGAGAGTAGAGTTCATGAATGGAAATGGCAAGGAGTTATTGTCTGCGGTGGCTGAGAGATGCAGAGCAAGATATGAGACGGCTTATTATTATTAGTAATACTGCTGGGACAGATAAGGAAATGTCATGTGGAAATTATTTTCACTCTAACTGCGTAACATCAAAGAAATGGAGTCTGTATCTGTACTTGGATGGGTGTAGGTAATGAAATTAAATGGCAGTGCTGGGTGATGTGAATGCTAATCTTGAAAAAAATATGCTCTGGAAAGGAATATGTGATTAAGACAAGAATATTTATAAACCTACTGGATAGGAAAAATTGGCAGGGAAACTTTTAAGTAGGAATGTTAGTGTAGAATAGATATAAATCAATTTGAAGTGTCTAATGATGAGAATAAAAGAGGATGAATTTGAATCTAATCTTAACCTGGTTGATGCAAACATAAAAATAAAAGACAATTGCTTGGAGGAAGGGTTCAAAATGTACATATATATATATATATATATATATATATATATATATATATATATATATATATATATATATATATATATATATATATATATATATATATATATATGACAAGTTAGTTTGATGATAAAAATTCCAGATATAAAAATAGTTTGTGACCAATGGGGTACAGCTAAAAACACATAAGTGGAGTTCAAAGTGGAGTTCTGATTCAGCAGGAAAGAGTTGTTTGTAATTGTGTATGAAGAAGGTAGGATCAGGAGGTTGTTTGAAATTCACTTTCAGTACAAAAGACATCTATATGGAAAGGTCTATATTAATATTACAATACACACACACACACACACACACACACACACACATGTATATGTATATATATATATATATATATATATATATATATATATATATATATATATATATATATATACTGTCGTGTACTACAGACTTTTCCACAATATCTTTTGGATGTGCATTTCAAACAATCTCCTTCCATAAACCTTGCATTGCAAATCCTACCATGCATTACTTTTAATCCTTCTTCATACGCAACTACCAACAACCCCTTCCTGTTGAATCAGAACGCAACTTTGAACTTCACTTTGGCATATGTGTATATGTATATATGTGTGTTTGTGTGTATATTGCGTATGTGTGCATATGGGTACGCAAAGTGGATTAAGCAACCATGCGTTCTGGTGAAATTCCTTCTTTGAGTTTCATTCACTTCAAGCTAAATGGCCCAAATTGACCTTATACTTATTCAACTGCTCACAGGACGAGAGAGAGAGAGAGAGAGAGAGAGAGAGAGAGAGAGAGAGGGAGTAAAGAAAATGTATTTAAGGCTTGACTGGAGTCATCGTAGATCGTGTAAAAGATCACTTGTGTATATTAGGTGTAAATTACGATCTATAAACGTCTGTATCTGGTACCCGGTTGCTCACCTAATCCTGTTCGGGAAAAACAAAATGGAGTAATAACTCCCGCTTTGGGAGCGTTTATGATGCTCTATGGGGGATGAGAGTGAAGCTTGGAGATTTTTCCTAATGGGAAGAAGTGGTTGAGGAGGAGGAGGAGGAGGAGGAGGAGGAGGAGGGGGAGGAGGAAGAAGTGGAGTTAGAGTAAGGTGGAAGTGAGGGATGTGTAGGAAGAGGCAGTAATGTACAGGAGAGATGGCATGAGTTCTTGAGGATGTGAGGATGAGGATGAGGAGGAGGAAGTTTAACTGAGAAAGTGTGCTGGAGGAGGAGTGAATGAGGTTGAGGTAATGGTGGTTGTGAAGTTGATGATAAAGAAGGTGGAGGTGATGGCAAATGAGAGGGTTGTGGTGATAGTTATCGAGTAGCGAAGATTCCGATGAAAAAGGATGAGGAAGTGTCGGTGGAGGAGGAGAAGGAGGAGGAGGAGGAGATGATAGAAGGAGAAGACAGTGGCGGAGGGAACGGAAAGCTTTAGTTTATTTTCGTACTTCAGTCTTTGGGTTGAGATGGACGTCGGATCTCAAAGGGCTTGCTCGGGTGCATTTTAACGGAAGATTTTTGTGTAAGCACATTTGCTAATCCCTCACTCCTTACACATACACACATATTCATATGAAATATTGTATACATACATGCACACATACCACACATACATATGTGTATTATGTATATATGTGTGTGTGTGTGTGTGGATGCACTTATTCTTGCAAGTGTGAATCCGAAAGGAGAATTAATTGTAAAAAAAATCTTTAGTGGAAATCGAACCCACTGCTGGTAGTAGAGTGAGGTGGCCGTTAACTCAACGTTATGAAGATGGATATATTTTTAGCGAAATCTATGAATCAATTTGTTCAAACAGAGATGTATAGAATACAGATTTATCATCGTATGTGCTTCTGTGTTCAAGTTTCAAAATAATTAGGTTTCTAAATCGTAAATATTTTTACAGTTAGCTTTTTATGTTTAGCGAAGACAGCTGTAAATTTTAAGTTTCCGAGGCCTCGGAATCCTCCCTTATCATATAAAACTCGGTTAAAATCTGTCCCGAATCCTCCTGAGAAAAAATGGATTTCGGCCGTGATTACACACAAATGTCGGAGTCCACCGGAATTTGTTCGGGATGAAGATAAGTCGATAGATTTGTGTGCGAGCTACGAACTGCCGATTGCTCTCGGAGGATAAATGCCGTTGGGAAATTATGTTGACAGAAGGCATACTTTTTGTAAGAAGACCTGATATATATATATATATATATATATATATATATATATATATATATATATATATATATATATATATATATATATATCATATTTGTCACTTTTACATAACCGGACCATTTTATACTTAAAAATATCAGGCCATTATACCTTAGACCAACGTACACCATAAAGAATTTTATATTGCATCCTCCATCTGCCCGGCAGATATACATGACTTATGCAGTTCCTTTTACGGAATTGCATGTGATACTAAGGGGTTTTCTTGTCTAAATATTTATGATATATATATATATATATATATATATATATATATATATATATATATATATATATATATATATATATATATATATATATATATATATATATACGTGTGTGTGTGTGTTTTGGGTGTGTGTGTGTGTGTGTGTGTGTGTGTATGTATGATTGTAATAATCGTAATGCACTTCTGTCTTTCAGATTTCTTCACACTTTTAGATATGCTTGTCACTAAAAATCCTGAGATCCAAATAGAAGAATATGAGTGAATTCTGACGTCCTTAGCTGGATTCGAACCTGCATCCGGAGTATCTGAATTAGATCACTCGTTACCTCTAAATGTGGATAATGTGACCTTGTTCTGATTCTCCGGATGCGGGTTTGAATAGAATAGAATAAAATAAAGAATTTAGGCCAAAGGCCAACACTGGGACCTATGAGGTTATTCAGCGCTGAAAGGGAAATAGACAGTAAGAAGGTTTGAAAGATATAACAGGAGGTAAACCTCGCAGTTCCAGCATGAAACAATTGTTATAAAGGGTTGAAAGTCAGAGGGAGGAAAGAGAATATGAACAGAGGTACAGTAAAAGAAATGAAAGAGGTTTCAGCTAGAGGCCGAAGGGACGCTGCAAAGACCCTTAAGCAATGCCTACAGTGCACCACGTGAGGTGCACTGACGGCAGTACCCGCCTGCGGGGCTACGGACGTCAGAATTAATTCAAATTCTTCCATTTGGATCTCAGGCTTTTTAGTGACAAGCATATCGAGTGAAGAAATCGAGACGTTAAGAGGGCTTTGTTTTTATTGCCGTTACATAAGTGTCTGGTGAAAATGTCCAGGATAGAGCTCAAAATTGTACCATAAGGAAAATTACGCAGCCACTGCGTGTAGATGAGACAGTGATAACAGCGAGATGGTGATGGCTTGGACATGTCCTTCACACAACCCCTGAGAGAACAGTATGTGAATAGTTGGAAGACCCAGAAACCTTCTTGGATGAAAACTAAGAGAAAGGAGGCTGGGGCTGAGTCAAGATCTATGGAAGATCAAGTGAGTGTAAAAAGGAATAAGAAGCCTTTTCTTTATCATGTTAATGCGTCGGACTGCACTGATAGGCTAGGCTGAGCAAGTTGAGTCCATATATGCATACATGTATTTCTGGAGTTGAGCATCTCTCTCTCTCTCTCTCTCTCTCTCTCTCTCTCTCTCTCTCTCTCTCTCTGCATTGTAAATATGGACACCACCGTATGGCTGCAATAAACTCTGGTACTTTGTTCGGTTTCAAATGTTGGGTAAAATGAGTTGACAGCAGTTGCCATCAGGTTCTTCCTGCTGTATATAGAGGACCTACAGGTACTCAAGGCGGGTGGGGCCCGCTGCAGATTCCTTTATTTTGGAAATTTATTCTCCCCCACAGTTTGCATTCAGTGGTTGTTGTTGACATGCTCATAAATGGCACCTCTCCATAGGTGGCCAGGGATCCGTGTCGTTGTCAGACCGTCTCTGTCTACAGACCAAGTATACTCTCCGAAGGGAGCGCCTCCTCGGTGCTCGGTTGTTTTCCATCGAAACATTTCAGTCATAACATTTATAATTGTAATTTTTCAAGGTTGATGACCTCATCTTTTGCCTTAACTTATTGACAAAAATACCTTAAAATCCACAGAAAACATGGTAAAATCAAGTGTCTTACTCTGATTAACAAGACTGATGAATTAAAGCAAATACAATAGAATTCACGACATTATAAAGTAAAGCCAGATTAAAAGTAAAAAGTGACGCTATTAAAATATGTAGGAAAACATAGAAAGTGTATGACGGAAATTCTGCAACTTACAAAGCAAACAATCAAAGTAAATTTATTATTGTCGGGAAGATAACATGTTATTTAGCTCTGCTTTCATTTTCTGTATAAACAGAGATTCAGAAATTGGCAGGTCAAGTCTACTAAAAACGAGTAAAAAATGAGCCAAAGTTTCTTAGGCGCAATCGAGTTTTCTGTACAACGTATAATGCTGTATAAAACTATCAGCTACGGTCGACCTCGCAACGCTCAGTTACGCCCCAGATGCGGTGGACTTGGGGTGCGTCGCACGTCTCCGGAAAGCACTTCCAGACGCACGAAATCTTAACCTTAAATAAAATGAAAACTCCTGTGGCTAGAGGGCTGCAATTTGGTATGTACGATGATTGGAGGGTGGGTGATCAACATACCAATTTGCACCCCTCTAGCCTCAGTAGTTTTTAAGATCTGAGGGCGGACAGAAAAAGTGCAGACGGACAGACAAAGCCGTCACAATAGTTTTCTTTTACAGAAACTACTGTAAAATCCTGATCATAAAAGGATGGCCCTGCGAGAACCTGTATTCTACTAGGCCGGACACTCAAGTCCTATTTCGTCGTACAATGTCGTCGGAGTGGGCGGGGTTCATTAATGTCTGAATATGGTTAGGGATGATTTTTCTGTTATGTCTGATGTGATCAACGCCGCTGTAAGTCGGATGGACAGAATAAGCCGATGACATTTGAATGAACTGACTCTCCAACTAGACCGTTAAACAGGTATGTCACAGATTTGTCTCGTTCAGAACTGATAGTCTGCGCGTGAGTTGTTTGACAAAACCTGATGGACCAAAACTTCCATTATCAAATGAGCTGACTGTGGTACGGTTTTAAGTGTCAGACTTGTGGGTGGATGAGATTTACAAAATCAGTCACAAGCATGTTTGTGGCATGTAAAAAGCAAAGAACCTTCAGAAAGACACGAAAGGATTGGTGCCTAACAGTCACTAATTGCTAACTTTAAATAAGTTTCCTAGTACAAGTAGAGTAATAAATTACTGAGAATATAAACAACCCACGAAAAAATCAGGCAGTGGAACAGGTGTGTATTATCTCACTTTGCGTAAATATGGCCTCTTGCAATTCCTTTGAGACCAGGAAACACAACGCTCTTCAATATCCACCATCACCAAGGTACTGAGACTCATAATTTCGTTTTATTGTTCATATCCATGCAGAAAAAACCAGTATATTGTGGTAGACAGGAGAGGGAAGAAACTGAAGGTCTCATAAGGACATGGCATGAAACAGTTGAAATGATACTTATGGGAAAGCAGCCAGTGACAGTTTTAAAAATAACGAGATAATACAGCAAATGTTGATCATGAGCCTAGAGAATACTTGCAACCGAACCAGCAGTCACAGTGTTCGTGACGTGTGGTGTGAAGACTATAGCTGAGAGCGGTGAGATTTTATGGTGAGTGTGAATCTTGTGTTGCAGGATGCTAAAGGGACTTTGAAGCCTTTTGATGTTAGAGTGACAGATAAAGGTTTGTTATTCTATCATCTTGGCTGTTAATATTCATACGGATAGATAATGGTAAGGTATCGTGAAAATAAGAGATGAATGTGCAAAATTGGAATTAAGAGTAGAGTGACTGATGTGTGCAGGTTATTCCGTGGTAGCAAGGAACTTTATGACTTATAAATGTTCAAAAAGTCGTTTTCACTATCTTAATTGTGCATGCATTCACGTTGAACCAACAATGAATAACATTAGCTTTAAAATCAGGTTTCTATATATAAACACACACACACACATATATGTGTGTGTGTGTGTGAAGATTATATAACAGCAATGTAATTTAGAAAGCTAAGGCAGTAAGCAAGGCGTTTTAAAGCAGTGCTGCGGCCTGTCTTGAACATATACATCATCCCTATCAGTACCACTACGAAGAAGCCTTCTCTACGTTTTGCAGTAAAGAGATCTCAGGTGCTGGCAATATGTCACTGTATTATCTCAACAGTATGTACTTGCTGACACTTCCAAAGCTAGTATGTAGCTTATATCTAATTGATTTATTATTCGGGATGCAGGGAATTACAATGATTCAGTTATAATGCTGATAACCTATTTCGTTTATGTACCGTCAAATGCTTAAAAGTTGAAGATTTGAAAGAAAACGAAAAAACTTACTGAATCTTCAAAACGCCCTAAATTCTTACATTGAAACTAAACACGAAAATTTAAAAAATATGAGGAGACAAAAAAATAATATCAAATAATGAACAGTAACACAAAAGAGTCGGAAATGAAGTGAACTGACAGTATGAAATTAATTCAAGAGTGAAAGTGATAGAGATAAAAGGAATAGCCTTATCACTGAAAGCAATCAGGATAAAAGACTATACGAACAAATAAATAAAAACGTGTAAAAGAATCTAAGATGATAATAGGCGACACGAGACGGACACGAGAAGAATGATGCCATATCCCCATCACCGTTTTACGAGTTCGCTTTTAAACAAGGTGATTCGCACCTCTTTTATGACGCTCCGAAACGCACCGAACCAGCCTCCTTATGGAACCAAGATTTCTTATCTGACTTGGAAGAAGAAGAAGAAGAAAGAAGAAGAAGAAGGCGGTAGAAACTAGATTCAGTTTTCATTTTACTTACTAAGACATAGGCTTATCATGGGTGCAGATTTTTAGTGTCACCACGTAAATAAACACACACACACATATACACAGTATATACATACACACACACACACACACACACACACACACATATATATATATATATATATATATATATATATATATATATATATATTGTATGTGTGTATGTATATATAGATAGATAAATAAATATATCATTAAGCTAGTTCCCCAACCAAGGGTTTGGCTCCAGAGAAAAGCATGACAGCAACATTCCCATTATTAGTATAATTGCTGAATTGTCGACGAATGCCTTACGCAGAAAACTTCCAGAGTATCAGTCGCTTCACACAACTACAAAAAGAGTTTTATCAAATCTATCTTCCACAGGCTCGCGATTTCTGGATATCATCACCCTTCCCTTCCTATGCTTCTTTCAAGCCACCTACCAAGTGCCCTCTCGATTTTCATCTCACCATCCCTCCCAACACTTCCGCATCATATACAGCTCTTAGCTCCTCTTTGCTAGTTCTGTGGTTCGCTCCTAGCCTACAGCCTACTGGTCTGGCCGTCATTAATTAAGTACGAGTATCTGTTCGGGTTAAGTAAAAGCTCGTAGGGCAAGCAACCCTTTAGTCAAGAAGACTTCGATTTATTTTGAGTCCCATCTCTCTGGATATACCATATCATTCTATTAAGCAAGCTTCGTAAACCTTATTAAGTTTTGCTGATTAAAGCAGTATTATTAGCGTATTTTTTTTTTAAGTCTGTCAAGGTTCTATAGCTGTTCCACACCAACCGCTCTCTTCCATTTTCCACCACTTTTTCCTTATAAAATCTACAAGAAGGGCAAACAACAAAAGTGAAATAACATTCCCATATAGAGCCCCATTGTTTACTGCAAATTCACTTGACAACAACCAATAACATCACTTCGTATCTATTTTGTTCATGGATAATTCCAATTAGCTTTAACACATTCAACAGGAATATCATAGTGTAGCGATACCTTCCTTAATACTGGTCTGTGGAAGCTGTCAAACGCCTTCTCCTGATCAGCAAAAGCCATCAGAGAGAGATTTTCTAATTCCATAAATTGCTGCACAATATGTCTTAACATAAACATGAGATCTGTGCAACTACCTTTTCTAAAACAAGCTTGTTTATCTCTAAGCTTTTTACCCATTTCTTTCCGCAGCCTACTGAATATTTGCATTACAGTAGACGACAGTGTGACGGCTCTGTAGGTACCATATCCAGTAAGGCCTTCTTTCTATGTTAACGTTTCTCTAATTTCCAGTTCCCCGTCATCAGGCTTTGTTTCCTCATCCCATATCCTACAAATCGGTGTAGTATACACGCAAGGCGCCTCAATTTCAACTAATAGTGTAGCAGTGATTTCATTATAACCTGGTGTTTTTCCTTTCTTAAGATTTTCACTTCCTCTTTAAAAGCTATAAATTCATTCAAAGCAAATGTATTTCTTCTTCAGCTTTGAGATATTAATGAGATTATCACCCTGTGACGTTTCTTCAATAAAAGAACTTTTTCTTCTTAAAAGAGTATACCAAAAAAAGTATAGATAGATACAGCAGTGGTGACGTCCTGTCTTATTTAAATCTCTATATCAACTTGACTTCATGAATTTAAGACAAACCTTAGTTAATTAGGTTTGTTTATAACAACCAAACGACCATTATTCAGATAAACATTTTTAATATAAACGACATAAACTTCATTCACGTGAACACTCGTGACACCCTCATGTCTCTTACTCATTATTCACATTACTAAAGGTTCTTTGCAGCGTCCCTTCGGCCGTAGCTGCAACCCCTTTCATTCCTTTTACTGTACCTCAGTTCATATTATCTTTCTCCCATCTTGCTACCCACCCTCTCCTAACAAATATTTCATAGTGCAACTACGAGGCTTTCCTCCTGTTACACCTTTCAGACCTACCTACTCTCAATTTCCTTTCCAGGGCTGAATGACCTCATAAGTCCCAGTGCTTGGCCTTTGGCCTAAACTCCATATACCATTCCATTCACAAAAATCTTTAGATGCGTTCTCCATCTCCTCCTAGAGATTTTTCTACTGCACCTACTGCCTTGTCTACTCTTTATTGTGTTTCGGGTCTCATGCGATGATCAAGGTATCCTTCTTGGTACTCCATATCCCAGTACTTCTTTTCCAGCAGATTGATGCTCATTCTGGATGTTAGACCAGTCCTCACCGATTGCCTGCTCCTCTTGCAAAGTAAATATCCAAATAAATAGGTAAATGTATGAATAAATGATAATACCCATTGTGAAAGTTTGAATATATACATTATATATATATATATATATATATATATATATATATATATATATATATATATATATATATATATATATATATAGATAGATAGATAGATAGATAGATAGATGGATAGATAGAAAGAGAGATAGATAGATAGATAGATAGATAGGTAGATATATGCAAAATAAATTTGTATTTAAACTCTTAACGTTAAACTCACTTTACCCTAGGAATAACTTACATTCAAAGGGAATTATAGATAATAAGTGCGTGTGCCCTGACCGTGCTAAAAAAAACTATGCCTTTTGGATTTGAAGCAGAGAAGAATGGGACTTATCCATTCGACTGTCAAGAAAGAAAGAAGTTTGGTATGCATTATGTAGATATGTACTGTGTGTATATATATATATATATATATATATATATATATATATGCATAATTTGTCACTAATTTGTATATGATATTTTTCTTCCAAATATTAAGCTACAAATAACCCTTCAATATCGAATTCAATGTACCTCGTGCATATCTTACGCCCAAGGGGAAATATATAAATTTGCTTACCCTGACCATGAATCGACCCTTGCCTTTTAGGGCTGATGCTTGGAAAAGTTATTCCTATGATGAATTCGATATTAATGGGCTGGTTTTGGCCCAATAAATATTATATATTATATATACATATATGTGTGTGGTATATATTATGTATATAGATATATATATATATATATATATATATATATATATATATATATATATATATATATATATATATAAATATATATTTATATGTGTATATATATATACATATAAAGAGAGAGAGTGGGTGTGTGTGTGTGTGTGTGAGAGTGAACAACAACAAGAAAACCCTTGTTAAAATACAGCAATAATGCTGATAATCTTCTCGCACTTTCGTATAAAAGATAAGCTTTATCACCACATTCTCGACTATCCTTTACGTTGAAATAAACAAATGAAAAGAAAAAATAAGAGAAAGAAATATACTAATGTGTTTGAATCAGAGAAAGGGGTGGAAATAGGGGCAGTAATGGGTGTAATAAACCATCTGCCAATACTGAGAGAGTGAGAGAGAAAGAGAGAGAGAGCGAGAGGTTGGCATGTTCAATTTCGGGGCAAAAATTTTGCGCAGTGTATTCGGTGTGAGTTACAGTCAGAGACAGACAGACAGACATGCATAATGACAGAGGGACAGAGACAGAGAAGCAATGCATAATAACGTCCCTGTTGTGGTTCTGTGCGGACAGAAATATCGAGAGTGATAGTAATGGTTGTATGAACTCAATGTTAAGAACTGTCAGTTACTCAACATACGATTCAACTTATGCTACGGTCAGTTGACTGGAGCATTCGTGACGCTGTTTGTGACTGTTAGGTCATCTGATGTGGCACATTCAGTTGAATTACCACGGTTTGTGACCACATAACTAATGTTCTCAAACCGTGAGTTGTGCCAAAGCTTCATTATCATGGCTTTTCAGACTGGAGTTGAGCTATCTTCCTCTAGTGTACACTCGAGCTAACTTTTTCACTTGTTTGTTTATATTTTCATTCAAATCACTTTTTCTTTGATCTGTTCTTTCTTTTTCATGTGTGGGAGTCTAATTATGTGGAAGCTTTCTAGGGAAGTGAACTTTCGACTTGTACTTAATGAATGCTATTAATTATAATTATAATCATTTTAGAAGCAGTGGTAGTCAGACGTGGTTCTTTGTACAAAAGCGCTACTATTGTTACTCTCAGAAAGAATAGATTTACTCCAAAATAGATTCAAATGCACACGAGTTTCATAAGAAAAGAAAAATACATAGTTGTAGACGACGGAAAAATACCATTGGAGATGATCATTTCTCTCCCCCACGAAGAAGAGAGAGAGAGAGAGAGAGAGAGAGAGAGAGAGAGAGAGAGAGAGAGAGAGCGTTGATGGTGTCGGTTGTTCCACTGGTTGCAGTCAGAAATATTGAGTGAGGCAACAGTAATAGTAGTAGTAGTAGTAGCAGCAGCAGCAGCAGTAGTAGTAGTAGTCCTAGCGTTGGAACGTAGTACAAGTAGTTTTAGTTGTTGTAATATAGCTCTTCTACCACTATTGTTGTTGGTATACTTATATAAATAGAATTGCAAATACATGAAGGGGGTCAGGAAAGATGAATACAGCATTGTAAAAACAGATTTCAAAAAAAAAATTTTTTTTTTAATACCGACACCTCTTGGTCTACTTTTCCCACAGAGAGAGAGAGAGAGAGAGAGAGAGAGAGAGAGAGCTGGCTATTTTTGGTGGTCTGGATAAGACAATGGAGATCCAAATAGGTGTCGAAAGGAGCGTGTGGTAATTGGATGAAAGAAAAGGAGAAATGTTTACAAAGTTTTTCCCCTTTTATTTTTCACTGTTTTTTCCTTGACCTTTTAGCAATGCCCTATGATTTTTAACCTTGTTTTTTCCCTAATCTGTGATGATGATAATGTGGTTTTATTGATTTTTTCCTTCCCTTTAAATGCTAAATCAGCTTTCGTTGGTTGCATTTTATTTTTGAATTTCTTCACGTTGCATATTATTGATCACTTTCCTTATCTTTTTTTTACTTATTATCGCATTATGCAAATTTTATATTAAACTATAAAACTGGAAAGTGAAGTAATGCCGAGAGCAAGAGAAATAATCCTGCCTAAATAAGAAGCAGGCGAAATGGAAGGACCATCAAAATTATCGTTGAAAGCAGGATTCAGAGAAGACGGGATCCTGGATGGAAGGAAGTTTTTTTTTTAACAACACGACTAAGTGAGTCTAAAAATCGAAGGTCACTGAAAAATTCCATTGAAAAACTTGACAAATTAAAAGACAATGTTTATTATTTATTCCGTTAAAAAAATACTCGAAAAAACTTCATTATTTGAATCATTGCTTTTCTCATTCCAGCCACAGTTAATTGTCCTTACATGAAGTATCCATTTGTCAAGTCATTATCTTTCACTTAAAGATAGCACTGATGGAACGTATATTAAAAAGTTTTCTTTAGCGTTCTCAGAAGGGTTATTTATATTTACCAAATGCCCCTTCACAGAAAGATTGAAATCCTTTGTGGTCATGGTTAAAGACAGGTTACTACGATCTTCACACTCGCCTTGGGGTGATCACATTACCCGAATTTCTAAATTTAATTTCTATAAGTGTTGTTTATTTCGATGCTGAAAGTATTGCTCTTCATACCAGTTACTAACTCTTTAAAAGGGAAGGCCCCTCCTTGAGTACAGTGCGCCAGGTTTCTTGTTTTCTGTTGATCGAATTTTAGCCAGAGTTTTGCGGAGCTGAAGTGAGTCATTGCACTTTTTCAGTGTTCTCGTTACACTGAGGAGGACGCCAGACCCCACATTTCATCACTGGAGGTAGCTTTCCTCCCTCAGATAGCTTACTTTGATTATTCCTTCTTTCCTCTTACTGTTGATCTTCGGAACTCTCAACCTGTTTTCGTTTTCCCTGGCTGTTATCATCTTCCAGCTTCGAAGGATGGTTGTATCACTTCCCTCTAGATGAAAGCCCACTCCTCTCGTTTGTCCTTCATTTTCCCTTTAGCGTGCGCTAAGAAAAGTTAATAGGTTGACATTGTCATTAAGTTTTGCTTGTTTTCAAGAGGCAGTAGATGAGACAGACCAAAGGAATAAAATCTGAGACAGAATAATCAGAAATGAGAGAGAAGACTTAGAATTTCACGGAATAAAGATTGTTAACTGAGAAGAACCAAAATAGAAGTGAAGGTAAAAAATAATGATAGAATATATAGAAGATAAAAGAGTCGGAACAGAAGAAAATGGAGTAGGGATTTATAAGAAAGAATGTAACGCGATGAGAATAGAAGAGACAGGAGATAACAGACCAGGAAAAGGAAGACAAAAAGTATTAGAGTAAGGAATACAAGAAAGAAAATGGCACAATAGTGACAGAAGCGGAGACAGGAGGAAAAAAAAGATAACGCTTGTTCGTTTTTCTGCTCAAAAAGGGGCCTATTTAGAACTGGCTCCTTGTCTACATTGGCACTGTTTGACGCACGAAACGAAACTGAGCTCAAGAAATGTGCCCAATTTACGCACCCTCGGATACATTCTTCGCTGAGGACACGTCTCAGCCTATCAACATCTGCTCTCTTTTGTTAAGTCACCGTGACGAATTTTCCTCTCTCTCTCTCTCTCTCTCTCTCTCTCTCTCTCTCTCTCTCTCTCTCTCTGTTTTTTTTCTTTTCTTTTTTTACGATCGGGGAAATAGCGCTTGTCTGACTTTCAAGGGAGGAGATTCGGTTATAAATTTCTCCATTGGTTATTGATGTATTTCTTATATTCTACTTTACGAGATGATCGGACAAGAAAGGCGATCGTTTTACTTTGTGCATTAGCTTTATCGTTTTAAATATTATTTCGTTAATAAGTGTTTTATAATATAAAAATGCTTTGTTTACAATGATAGCGAGCACATTTTATGCTTTGCTATTATTAGTCGCAGTTGTCATCAGCAGAAGTTCATGTGTTTATTTGGGTTTTGGGGAGAGATGTTAGGTTTGATTTTTCTTAGCATTCCCTCAAAATCGTTTGACCTTATTTTTCAAAGTTTTCTCAATTCTTTCTCCCTCAACTTCAAGCTATATTTGCGTCCTTTTTAGGTTCAACATTTTGTAAATTGTAAATCAAAATTTATTTTGGTTATAAAATTATGGTTATTAGTGTTCCCGCTCTGTCAAAAGACAATAAATTCTAAATTATTAAAACTGCATTGTGCGTATATCAAATACATTATGCATATTATGAAAATAACTTGTTTAAAAAAAAGACTCCTAAATGCTGAATGAAAGAAAAAGAGGAAATAGATCAAGATTAAAAATGATCCTTTATCTTGACCTCATGCTGTAAATGGAAACAATGAACTGAAACTAATTTTTAATATATAAGTATAGTGTCCCCATAGAGTACAAATCATGGTAATTTGTTTGGCTGCGCAGTGAGTAGCATAAAAACAGTTACTCATATATCACAGCGAAGGTAGTTTTTGCAGTTTGGTATGGTACAAAGCACAATTTAGGTAACTCTAGTGCTTCATTTTTCTAAAGATTTTTTTTTGTCAGAATATATAAAACTGTAATTCTTGATCCAGGTTACCTCTTCATTTTTATCTTTTATTTTTGTTATTTAACTTCTTCGAGTGTAGTGTGATAAATTACCACTATTCAGTTTTAAAATTACACAAAAATCAGTACACTGTTTGTAAAATACTTTGTTAAATACAGTGGTAATTTATTATTCAGCTTTAACATGAGAGAAAAATCGGGACACTTTTTTAATACTCTGATGAATTACAACGACTCGGCTTTAACATGACTTCAAAATAAATAGGATTTTGTAACGTACCGTGATTCATTACAGTGATCCAGCTTTAATATACCGTAATAAATTATCACAATGCAGTTTATGACTATTCCAAATCAGTCCACTTTTTTAACACACTTCGATAAATTACAACGATTTCATTTTCACAAACTGCTAACAGTATAATTTTTTCAACATACTGTAAAATCAAAACGATTCAGATGTAGCATATCACCTAAATTTATATGCTCTATTAAATATACTGTGATGAATTACAACTATTCAGCTTCAACATGACACCAAAATCAGCATCCTAGCATGGACATTAACTATACGCAAACCGATCAAAGAGAAATATTTAGCAGCACACTGAGCACAGAGGGCTCGGTGTTACGCAACAAGGAAGGGAACGAATGGTATTGCGCGCTCTGTGGTACGATTATTGTAATTAAATAAGGTTTAAAGCCCTTGAATTATTAAGGTTGTTGAAGGCATTGTTGATGTTATGAAAAGCAGCGTTAGCAGTAGTGCCATTAATCAAATTTGTGTCAGTGAATCTACGTCGTATAAACTGTTATCCTCTCCATAGCAAATCCTGTAACCCAGTAGAAGTTAGCAGAACAGAATGTTAACGTCTTTCAACGCATATCTTTTCAAAATTGTCATTTCTTAACAGTAAACATATACACATACACACTGCACAGCAGCCTTAGAAACACATAAACCCCTTCAACTCATTGAAACCTCTTTGGCTCCCGCTACCCCCTTCATGTCTCTCAACCCCGTTCTCCGAAACAGAAACAGAAAAAAGTTTCTTTAACAATTTCCATAGGGATCCACCCACCCCCTTTCTCTCTAACCCTTTATTATGCCACTAACCCCCTTCTTCCCCATTCTCTTTACTCCCGTGTATTCCGCTCCCTTCCCCTTCCCCTTCCCCCCGCCATCATCTTTTCGAGAGGGAGCAAGAGTGAGAAAAGTTAGACCTCTGCCTCTCCTCTTCCTGAGGATCTCCCACCTCCTCCCCATGCCCCCCCTCCCCACACCATTCCAAACCAAGTCTCACACGCAGTCACAGCCACATACTTTTTACGACACCCCCGCCTCCCTCCCCCCACCCTTCTTCCACCACAGCCTCCCTCTCTGGGAAGGCTGGAGGGATGGTAGAAAATCGATCTCTGCGCAAAAAAAAAAAAAAAAAAAAAAAAAAAAGCTGCGATTTTTTGCTAAAGATTCTTCTTTGGTTATGGGTTACCAGGAGTATCTTGCTGTATAGGCCTATTGGTTAAAGAATGGGTAGGTGTCAGGAGGAGGAAGGCCTGTCAATTTTTTTTTTTTTTTTTTTACTTTATTTTCGCAAATTGGGGATTGAGAGAAACAGAAGAGTTCGTTGTTCGTCTTATACAGTTCGATTTTTTCTTTTTGTAGAGGTTCTTCTCCATCTATGAATGCTACAGTTATTTTTGTCATGTTTTCTTACCTCTCAAAGTTCCTTACTTCAGGTTATCTTTCACTTTTATTTATTTTTTTTTTTTTATCTCCTCTCTTTAACCATATTCTGTATGTCCCTTCTACATCTTTAATACCGTCAGTTTCCCAGATAACTTATTTTGTCATTGATAAGAGCTTGTGAAAAATATCATGCTTTTGAAGTATTTAACTTTAGTTTTATTGTTTTTCATGGATACCATATATATTTAATTCAGGTAATATAAAAATTTTTAAGTCACACAGTACATAACATCTACTTTCCTGTGGGATTAATATTTCTCTAATATTCGGGTGTCGATAAACATTACTGTTGTGACGCAAAATTATAGAGACAAAAATTATTCTTTCATACTATTTTATACTTATTGCACTTTTTTGTATTTCTTCTGATTCTTTCGTAGTTCTTTTTTTAATATGATTCTCGATATCCATGTCTTCCTTTTAGTTGATTTTCCTGCATATTTTGTTTTCCTTTTCAATGTAGACATCATTTTCCCCCATTTTCTTCTCTTCTTTCAGTTTTGTCTTTTTGCGTTTTCTCCCTCCACTTCGTTCGCTTCTTTTTTTTCATCTTACGAAAGTTGGTGCCTGCCAACAATTCCGCCATTTTCTTAGAATGTTAGAATTCCGCAAAAACCATCGGGGATTTCACTCCAACCTCCTTGGGAATGTTTTTGGCCGATTGCTCCTCAGCTCGAAGTCCCACTGGACCTGCGTAGAGAACTATGAATATTTATATGCATACATACATACATATATATATATATATATATATATATATATATATATATATATATATATATATATATGACCAGTGCTCACAGGAAAAAAAACAAAAAGACCCTAGAAATGTGTGAAAGAATGTTCATGTTTTTGTGGTGGAGGGAAAGAGAAATTGAAAAAAATCCAACATAAATTGTTTAGAGGAGTGAAGATGAATATGCGGAAGTAGTTTTTGTGCAAAACTTGCATAAATTGTATATAGATTAGAATGGATGTAACAGCAAAAGCATTTTTATATTCACTACAAATCCTCTGTTTACATCGTTAAAATGTTCAGGAATTATTATTTCGTATATGCGTAGACATATGTAAGTATAATGCTTACTAAAGCAGCCCTCAAGCCTTAAAGATTTTTGAGCAAATGTATCTATTAGTATTTAGCATTCTTCAAATGCAAAGAGAATTGATGAAGTTCTCTCTCTCTCTCTCTCTCTCTCTCTCTCTCTCTCTCTCTCTCTCTCTCTCTCTCTCTCTCTCCAAATAATTGACTTTATTTGTATGAACAATGGGCGAAAAGATGGACATTGCCCTAAATGTCTCCCAGAGCTTTTCCAAATATTTTTAGTGATGGTCCATGTTCCACTCAGGATGCCGGTACAGGACTTAATGTAAATAGTATCATCCAGCATACTTTGGTGAAAAGTCAACTTGGTATCACCTGTGGTGCAACATAGATAATTTCTAATAGGTCCGCCATGTCTGCTGCAAAAAATATAAAGACTCTATGCCTGTTTCCTCATCTCCATACCCCCTCCCCCTTCCTCCCTCTTTCCTACCTCAGGCAGAACAATCTACATAATCTCAAGAGATCTTCGCGTTTCATTTCGGAAAAGAAAAAGAAGACTGAAAATACACAGACCGATACGCTGAACTCGCGTCGAAACGTTGAAATACCGAATACGAACAGATTTATAAATTCAATCAAACCTGGAAACCAAGGCAGTAGAAAATATATTTTAAGCAATAACATTTTCTCTCATTTACACAAACATCAGAAAGTGGAAAGCAGTTCTGGTCCCTCAAGGTAAACAGGTCACAAATCACATTTGACCTTCATAGGTGAATGTGTGTGAGTGCCATGCTCACCCTTATATTCAGTTAGAGCTGTACGACAAAGGACCCAGCTGCATTCTGTGACCTAACCGGCGAGAACCCCCGCTCTCAAAAAAAATCAACGTCACTAAAAAAATGGTCGAAATTCAGTTCGACATAAATCAGTTCTGCAGCGGCATCTGACTTGTTCCCTGCAATATTTTCAAAACTCGCCAAATGAAATTATAAAAAAGTGTACCTTTTACCTTTTACAGTCAGAATCCTTAACAAATAATGACATTGTAAATACCTTTAGACATGCCACCAGTTGCCACCAGTTGTGAAAGTGATCACCTAAAATCATTCTGGCAGTCAGACCACTTTCTAAAGAGATCTTGGCTACCTTCAGATGAGCTAAGCTTGAGAGTCATTAATATTGATCCTGGAGTCAGGCAGCAACATCGACACCATCTATTTTGACTTTACTAAGACTTTAGTACTGCCTTTCAGTGTTCTTGTGTAACTCGTGTGAATATAGTTTATTTATTTAGCCTTTCGTTTAATCTATCTTTTATAGACTCTTAAAACGTAAATTAGTATTTTGTATGGAGCCAAGCACACACAGAAACATTCACATATGAATATACTTATGCATGTACGGTGGATACGTCCCGGGGAAGACTGAAGAACTGCTCCGCGGCTGTCAGACTATGGCTTTCCCTTGGCTTTACCTCCCTTGCCTCGACCAGACATATGACATTGCTTCAGTGAAGTTTATCACTAAATACTGTGCCATAAGGTCGAAGAGAAGTATGTAGGAACCTGGGTACACAATTTTCCCACAAACTGAACATTTCAAGCGTCAGCTAATGGAGCGCTGTCTAAACCAGCATCAAGCAGGTGTTCCACAGGGAACATTTCTTGCTTCCGTTTTCTTAATCATTAGGACTAACTGACCAACCCGGCGCTGCCCGGGAAAACTCTGAATGACACCCGATAAACTCTCTCTCTCTCTCTCTCTCTCTCTCTCTCTCTCTCTCTCTCTCTCTCTCTCTCTCTCTCCTCACTAACACCCCTTCTACTCTCTCTCTCACTTCCTCTCCCTCTCACTCTTTCTCTCTCTCAAACTCTCCCTCATTCTTTCCCTCTTTCTCCTCCCTAATACCCCTTCTACTCTCTCTCTCTCTCTCTCTCTCTCTCTCTCTCTCTCTCTCTCTCTCCCTAACACCCCCTGCCTTCTACTCTCTCTCTTACTTCCTCTCCCTCTCACTCTCTCCCTGTCCTGTTAAGATAGTTACTCCAGTTACATTGCCCAGCATTTTTTGACATTGTACATTTCACCCCTTCTCACCCCCCATTCCTGTCAGGGCTGAACTTGGACTTAAAAGGCATCGGGAGTGTCACTATTCATCTCAGTGACCTCGAAAACTTAGGATTAGACACTAATATCTGCTGTTTTCGGTTATTTTTACATGTCATCCACTTCCCACCCCACCTCCTTTGGTGCCACTGATCCAGATAGCAAGTCATATGTATACCAAAATGATGTATGATAAACCCATAGAGTTAATTTAGTTACTAAGTCTAAAGGCAGAACCAGCCCCGTTTCAGGGAAGCCCTTCTCACCCCCACCCCCTTTGGTGCCCTTTGGTGCCCTTTGGTGCCAGTGATGTCTTACCCCCACAGTATTCTTTTCTAGATAGTAAGTCATATGTATACCAAGTTTGGTTAAATTGCTCAATGCGTTTCAGAGTTATGCTGGAACATACACACACACACACATACACACACATCCATTTTTATATATATAGATAAGTGATACTGATAGCAACGTGTAAAACTCATTCTTAACTTTTCACGTCTCGGCTGTATCAGACTCTCAAGAAAACAGAAGGTCAGTCAACATGGATTCAGAAAACATTTCATCAAGTGTCATCAGTACCTTGCACACACAATTTGTGCCTTTGATTAGACCAGTTATTAATTACTGCTTAATAGTATGGTCTCGCAACCCAACTACCTACAGCCGAATAGAGCGATTGGAAGAACCGCTATGTGACTTCACAAGAGCTGAAACACTTTCATGACCCTGCCTATGGTACTACACTAAAGCAATGAAATTGGGTAGCATCCAGAGTAGAAACGAAAGCTTTAATATGTAATTCATCTGTAAAACCAAGGAGGGCTTACTTCCGATTGTGTCAGAATATCCATGAAAACCAAGAATATTTGCTCTCCAGTTTTACACCAATCGTAGAGCGATCTACCTTAGACCATTTTATACTAATAATCCAGCAGATATTACTGTTGTCCAGTTATTCGCTCCGGCTTCTAACCTGTGGAATTATCTTCTTAAATACATTTCAGTCATCACTGACCAGCCTGTGCATATATTACGTAAAAGGGGGAGGGGGGGAAGTTTGACAAGTTCCGGGTGTGCCAAGAAGTGACGCCACCCATGATTTCAGTGACCCCAGGGGTGCAATTCGGACTCGATCTGGGTCATTGCAACCAGTTCTGGAGTTAGAATTAACGACATCTCGCTCAGTAGCGTTTACAAATAATGACTTATTCACATGGGGGGGGCGGGGACCTATACCTTCGGAGGGGTGGAACCATTCTGCAAGAAATCAAGAAGGTACAGGTAATCTCTCTCTCTCTCTCTCTCTCTCTCTCTCTCTCTCTCTCTCTCTCTCTCTCTCACGGAAAATGTGAATTCTTTTATGTACTTATCTTATATACTTTCCGCTGCTTCGTAATCATGCTCTCTCTCTCTCTCTCTCTCTCTCTCTCTCTCTCTCTCTCTCTCTCTCTCTCTCTCCTTCGTAACACGGACCTGCGTATGCATCCGCACGTTAAGAAGAGTGATTTAGGAGATAAAAGGCAGCGCTTCCGAAAGAACTCGTCAACTCCACGTAAAGATTCTGTAATAGAGTCATTTTGCAGGACACAGAAATCCCCTCGAGGGAGGAAAAGTCGTAATTAAAAGTTTGAAATAACATTTTGATGAGTTTGCAAAGACCATCAGTGACATATCATAGCGAAAGAATGATTTAAAAAGTTTTCTTTTCATTTCAGATGGGGCGTAATGAGTCAAGAGAGTTATGCTTTCTCTCTCTCTCTCTCTCTCTCTCTCTCTCTCTCTCTCTCTCTCTCTCTCTCTCTCCCAGGAAAAACACGTCACATTAAACGTAATTTTTTTTATCGAGTCTGTTGTGAAGATATAGTGCTTAACTTTATGTAAATATGACTTTTTATTTATTTACATTTTCCCCTTTTTATCGCTTGTAATATGTTTCTTATTATTATTATTATTATTATTATTATTATTATTATTATTATTATTATTATTATTATTATTATATCTTTGCTTGTGTTTTAGTTGACTGAGAAACCTGGTAAATGAGCATTATTAATACAAAGAGCATTTCTTCCGCATTCAACCGTAACTGATACCTTAATTCAGAGAGGAACGTCTTTGTTTCCAATCGTACTTCCCAGTTGACCAGTATCCTGCTTCCTTTGAGGAAGGGAGTAGGATGCGTGCCCCTCCTGAGACCAAGGGTAGGCGTGCCCTATGCTCAGAGTGATCAGGAAACAGTCAATTAGCACTTTGTCCTGTTTGGGGAGTCGTGTTATTGTTTATGTTTCGTACGTGCTCCGCCAGGGGGCTACGACTGCTTCTTGTGGTTAAACGGAACTGATTTCGCAGCTCCGAGGAGTTGGGTTTCGTTGATAAATCTCTCTCTCTCTCTCTCTCTCTCTCTCTCTCTCTCTCTCTCTCTCTCTCTCTCTCTCTCTCTCGTTGAAACCGAAGCTGTAGCCTGATCCTCAGGTCTCACTTAAATTAACTTTTGTCAAAATTGTAAACATATATTCCCTCTCTTTTTATCTTCATTTTGTTTCTTTTTGTTTTGTTTTCTCTTTTCTTTGTCTTTGTTATTGAAAAGTTGTAAGTTCATCCCGTTTTTACTCTGTTTCTATCCAGTTGCTTAGAAGGTAAATATTCAGAGATGCTAGGCGTATATTGCACGATAGGACATTGGTGTTTAAGATTTTCTTTTCATGGACGATTTTCAGGATTTGCTTATCGTCGATCGTGAATCTAATGAAAAAGGTTGTTCCCGCCTTTCCAAAGAAGGCAAGTTAATGTATCAAAGAAAATACAAGCGAGATGAAAATCCACAACTGTTAAGGAGATTGGTGGTCATAATTTGTAATTCTTAGACCTAGACTTGAAGGGTTACCATCCTACCCGAGAGGAGACAAGGTCAGACAGCATGATGAGACAATATCCTAAAGAACAAAACAGTAATTCTCTCTCTCTCTCTCTCTCTCTCTCTCTCTCTCTCTCTCTCTCTCTCTCTCTCTCTCTCCACTCCGTATGTCTTTGCGCCAATTTTTATTATTTTTACAGTTCCTTAAAACACTGTTGTATGTTTGTATATAGTTGTCACATGCACACGAGGAATCCGTATCAAGCCATTAGCGTAAAGTAAGATAAGATGGTGACTGGTATAGGACCAGTTGACTCAGTTTCCAAAGATGGGTCATGGTAAAGCAGTATTTCAATTTGTAAAATCTTAAGAATCTTTGCTTGTTGAATTTCCGGCAAATAAATTATGCTAATAGGTTACTTTGCTCATAAACAGACGAAAAAGAAGCAGTCTGATATACATGAGGGAAAAGAGATGTCCATAATAATCATATGCGAGAAGCAGACGAATGTGAATCTGCTAAACTGTTAACGTCTAGGAACGAAAAGACTGAAGCATGAGGAGTTACAAAAATCTTGACTACTGTGAATATTTATTCACCTTGAAAACCCAGAGAGGCACTAGTGATGGTGTGGTAACCCTTCTCGAAATGAACTACATTGGACACAAAACGGTTGCACACCATTAGAACTATCTCTATGGAGCAAGAAGGTTCGTGTAGAAGCGTCCTGTTATGTGGAAGTTGTTGGTCTACATTTTTCTGAAATGTGAAATTTTTATCACTTTTTATTTTTGGATTGTTGTTTGTAACTACTTTTTTTGGTTGTACTCGCCCATATTTTGTCGTTCCAATAGAGATTTGGCGACTGTTGAAACAGCAGTTGCTTTTGGAATGGATGAATGAATGGAAACGTTAATTCATATGTGTATTTGGGTGTAATTAACAGATAATTGTAGGATGAGAAAAAAGCTTAGCAACAGAATAGGCGAAGCAAAAGCTAACAAGATAAGTGCGGAAGATGGGAAGAAACTATGGAGCCCAAAGTGAGAATTTATGAGCGGGGACTTTTGAGCCAATTTTCCTTTATGAAACAGAAGAATGCACAGTATGCTGAATATGAATAAAACGAATAAAAATGGCAGGTTTTCGGGAACGAATCGTTTTCATAGCATATGTAATGAAAGTAAAACATATGGGTGAGGAATATGGAGATGAATAGTGGGAGTGGTAAAAAATTTAGTGTAACTGAGACGATGGAATAAACTGATTTAAAGCCATTTGGCCATATGGAAAGGATAGAGGTTGGGAAAAAGAGGCGTTAGGGGGAGGAGGGGGAGGAGAGAAAGACCTAGAATGAGCTGGACAGATGGCAGGAAAGAGGCACTGGAAAGGAAATGCCTTCATATCTTGGAACGTGAGCACACTTGCAAGACAAGGGTGGATGACTCAGTGTTTGCAGTGAATGTATTAACCGCAGGTGTTCATTGAGTATTCACCTTTTAAAGCACGAATGTGGCAGGGCCAATGGCACTTTGTTTTTCCTCTGGAAACACCCTCTATCAAGGGAAATGCTCAGTGCGCTGAACTGTATCTATATTTCGGTGAGTCATGTCAGTTGCTTTCGGTTTTAACAAGATGTCCTGAGCAGACTTCAAAATGAAATTATACGTTTAGACTTTTCCCCTTAACTTATTTAGGATGAGCAGCGTTGATCCATTTCATGTTTTCATTTTTCACTTTGAGTTTTCATTTCATTTTTTATTAGTGTATTGTAGTATTTTGAGAAGCATTACTTTGTTCGACTCTAACGGTTCGTAGCTTTCATTATTGGAGTATTATTTTTTTACTTTCCTGCTCATTTAGTAATATATCTATTTCAGGCCATAAAATATTACTACTGACGAGCACGATAATGCTATTTGTAGAAATAATTAATAATTATTAGGTACTAGTTGGTGTGGCACTGAATAATTGATAATATTAGCATCATCTTAAATGTTTTGCAAATTATCATTATTTTGTCCCCCAGAAGCACAAAAGCGCCCTCACCCACTCAAGCAGCCCTTTCCACCCCCTCCATCTTGGCGTGTAGCCCCCGTTGTTCACAACCGCGCAAAAATGTGTGTAACGTATAGTAGGCCTTCGGTGAAACCTCAGCCCGTAGGCCTAAGCAGATCATATTCCACCCAGTAACCCATTTCGCAGTTCTCGCCGAGGCCTCCGGATTGATTTCTGAGGTTAACATTTGCGATCTGTTTGTAATTTTCTGGTTGTTGAGGGTGTCTCTTTCCTCCCTTCTCCCTTCCCCACCCTTCCCGTCTTTCCCTTCTTCCATTCCTCCCTCACACCTCTCCCTTAAGCCTATGGGCGTGTGTAACGAGGCTGGGTGGGATTGTGTATGCGAAAAAAGTTGGCAAAACTACGTGGGAAAATGTTAGAATGAAGCTTTTCCATATGTAGTTGTTTTGTCTTGACTTCTGTTTTTTCCATTTTTTTAACATTTTTCTGTTGCTTCAGCATATAAATCTAGGAATGATTTGACTGTTTGAAATTCTAACAAGGATACTACTGTAAAGTTAAATGATGTTGAATTACTAAGCTTAGAGTTTCAAAAGTAAATAAAAATAGAATAGGAAATGCAACATTTTATATTTTCAGAAGTATTGATTAATTACTGTGCTGTTTGTCCCTTTTATCCAGGTATTACGTGGTGACTGTCCTTTTTATCCAGGTATTACTATGCTGTCTTCCGCTTTAACCAGGTTTTACTGTGCTGTTTGTCCCTTTTATCCAGGTATTACGTGGTGACTGTCCTTTTTATCCAGGTATACTGTCTTCCCCTTTAACCAGGTTTTACTGTTTGTCCCTTTTGTCTGTCCGTGGTGACTTAACCAGGTATTACTGTACTGTCTGTCTCTTTTATCCAGGTATTACTGCGGTGACTGTCCCTTTTACCCAAATATTACTGTGGTGACTGTCCCTTTTATCCAGTTATTACTGTAATGTCTGTCCCCTTTATCCAGGTATTACTGTGGTGTACTGTCTCTTTTACACAGGTATTATTGTGCTATCTGTCACCTTTAACCAGGTATTGCTGTGCTGTCTGTCCCTTTTATCCAGGTATTACTGTGGTGACTGTCGTTTTTATCCAGATATTATTGTGGTAACTATCTCTTTGATCCAGATATTATTACTGTGCTGTCTGTCCCTTTTGTCCAGGCATTACTGTGGTTGCTGAAAAGCATTTTCAATATATTTCTATGGCTTCGAGTACATGTAATGACAAAGGTAGAGTTTATTTACCACATAAATTACACAGGGAAGGTGGATCAAATGATGGCCACGTGCCAAATTTTGTCTAGATAGATGGGTCAAACGTTTTCAGTTTCTATAGTCCACAAATATACGAACAAACATACAAACATTCACTTTTTATATATTTATATATATATATATATATATATATATATATATATATATATATATATATATACATATATATATATATATATATATATATATATATATATATATATATATATACATTGCTGATTTTTGTTCAAGGTTACATGCCAAGTCTGTATTGCATTCCTTAAGTGAATTTAGCGTTTTGATGGTCAGTGAACAGAGGGAAAATGTTTTTACATTTTACGTCCTTAGTCTTGATTTTACAATAAAAAATATTAACTAATCAAAATGAATTTTTACATATCAAACTAAACTCAAGTAGTGAAAGGATTTCTTTGCGTAAACAACATCATTGCTCATCGGGCAAAGCTAAGTGAGGCTTCCTGCCCAACATTATCAGAGATTCACTCTAACATCCTTTCCGTCCGATTGAGGCCGGCTCCTACTGCCTCGTACCATCTCGTAAGAACTGCAAGTCTTTTCTGTAGTCTTTCGTTTGCTTTCTCCAAGTGTTCTTTCGTCATCTGGAGGTTCTTGAAGTCGTGGAGCAACATTTCATTCTTCTGCGGAATTTCGCAACTCACCTCCCAAAAGAAGATTCTTCTTGTCCACGGTGCTGGCCAGCCTCGCCATTTCTTCCAGCCGGTGGTCTTTCGCTTGCAGTAAATTATCCTGCTGACTAAGCTTCATTTCTTTCTCTTGTAGCTGACATTGGAAGGAACCATTTTCTCTCGACAGCTTTCCAACTTGCTCCTGCAGTTCTCGAACGTTGAACTGGAGATTTTCCTTCTCAGTCATACAGTGGTTGGGTTGGCTTTCTAGTTCTCGGATTCGTTTGGTCATCTGCGTCCTTTCTTCTCCCCTGTCACGCAGTTCCGTCTCCAGCTGACCTGCTACTTCCTCTTGTTGACAAAGTTGACAACTGAGCTTTGCCAACTGCGCAGTCAAGCTTATTACTTTTTTGTTCAGGGTATCACTTAGCTCTTGAACAGCAACAGCGGCAACGTTCTTAGTCAGTAACTTATTTTCTGCTTTCATCCTCGTTATCTCATCATCCAGCATGTTCAGTGCATTTTCTGAGCCGCCATCTCCTTCTGCATCAGTTGCTTTTCGTCTTCGAGCAAAAGGATCTTGTCCTCCAAGACTTGCTGTTCCAGCTTCTGCTTATTAAACCGTCCTGTGTTACGACTGCATCTCCTCCTCGTTTTCTTCTTTCCAGTTCCTTTCTCTGCATCTCCCCGTTTTCTTCTTTCCAGTTCCTTTCTCTGTATCTCCCCGTTTTCTTTTTTCCAGTTCCTTTCTCTGCAGCTCCTCCTTTTCTTTTTCCTTTCTATTTTCTTGATTTTCCAGCTCATGAACTCTTTTGGTTAAGGTGACATTCAACAGCGTCAGAGTCTTCCTGTCTTCTCTTTCGAGACGAACTTCTCCCTGCAGTGATTGACTTTTTCCACGGTATTCATCATCATCGATTTTCTGTTTCTCAATGTCGTCCAGTATTTTCTGTTTCTCAATGTCGTCCAGTATGTTGCCTGTTACAGCGCCAGCCAATCCAAAAACAGCAACCGAAGTCCAATTCTTGATTCCAAAAGCGGCTTCCAGACCTGGATCCATTTTGACAGATTCCGCTGAGGTCCCACTGCACAGAAGCGCACCAAAAACTGCTGCTAGGCCAAGGCAAGGCAAGAGTTTGTAGCTCCATTTCGGAGTCTGTACCGACAGAACCCACTCTTTAGCTTATATTCACCTCCCTCTCACATTTTTCTTGCTGTGTTTTTCAGAATTTCACAAATTTTCTCCAGGAAAATTCTAAAGTTTGTCCAATTTATGCATCACCAAAGCTATAAAAATGTGAAACAACCGTGGAGACTCGTCGTTATGGCTTTCACATCATTGACCTTAACTCTTAATCGTCAGAGTGACTTACAGGCTGCTCTATGAATAAGAGCCCGTGCTGGCATCAATCCAGCTTATTTTCAAGCAACAACGTTTAGACACAACACACCTCTCTCAGGCCCACTATTGTACCAAACGTTTCACTCTCTCTCTCTCTCTCTCTCTCTAAATAATAGAGTAAAAAGTCTGGGACATGTATATATATATATATATATATATATATATATATATGTGTGTGTGTGTGTGTATATATATATACATATATATGTTTATATATATATGCATATGTATATATATATATATATATATATATATATATATATATATATATATATATATATATATATTCACTGGAAGAAATCGAGGAAATACTGTTTGCTTCTGATTCAGATTCTGAATACGATGTAGATGATCCTTATCTGGTGTAAAGTGAGGATGATGATGCTTATGATGATGATGATACCCCTACAGCAGACTCTTGCTGTGCCATGCACATGGATTGAAGTAGAATTATATGATAAAATCCCAACTAGATAGATAGTACAATAATTTTATACACTCATAAGGTAATTAGATATGAAAACTTGACTCCTATGAATGCTTTGCTAAATTTTTTCCTCAGGAAATAAATAATCACGTTGCAAAAGAATCAAATAAATACTTCTATTTTATGATAGCTAAGAAGCAACCTTTGCCGAAAAGATCAAGGTATCACCAGTGGAAAGATTTAACCTCCGTGGATATACAAGCTTTTGTTGCAGTTGAAATGGGGTTTGTTCACAAACCTGCCATTGAAAGTTATCTGAGTAAAAGTAGCTTCATATTAGATACGCCAGGTTTCAGCGTAGTGTTTTACAAGGGACAGAGATCAGATTGATGGTGTAGAGAAAGGGTGGTCAGTATCGCCAATAAAGATATCTGTATTATTTTGGACATATTTTGGAGTATAGCGTTTACTCAGAATGTAGAAGTGTTGCCAATATGGAACATGAATATATCATACAATTGGTAGTGTACTAAAAGAAGTACTTGTGCCACATAACAAAGATCTCAGAGCAACGAATTTTCTTTTTTTTATTTACTTTTTATACTATTTAATAATAACTTTTTTTACACATTATGGCTACTTGCAAGCTAAAATGAAGTTCAATCCTGAAAATACAGAGTTTAAAGACGTAGTAAATTTTTTTTATTTATTAAACTGGAAGCATTTTCCAATATGCACTTAGATGGGAATGAGAGTCAAAATAAACTCCTGCGCGAAAGAACTCCTGATGCTGACGGAATGTAGATATGATGCTACTGGTCCACTGTTATGTCCCTTGTCTAGAGATGTCTACGATGTCTATGCTGATGATCCCTTGCCTTTATGGTGGCCACCCTCATACAAGTGACTAGGCTCTATGTTACCCAACTGCTGATAGAAAGACTTGCAGTTGTCGACGTGCCACTGCAGCGGAAATTTACGTATTAATATGTTTTTATCATATGCTTTTTCCCCATTGTGGGTGGATGGCGCCACAAGAGTAAGACCTCCGGAGATTCAGTAAGGTTTTAGGAAGAAGATGCCGGCACTGTGCCCTTTCTTGGACGTAGATTCTGGCACAGCTAGGTCGACAGGTGGGTGGCAGTCTGGGATCACGCCATGACCTGGCAGTGGTGATCAAAATGTATATTCATATTCACTCACAGGAGACTTAGCTTAGCGGCAGGTCATTTGTTTCAAATGCGTAAGATCTATGGTTTGATCTGTGTTTATTCACATCAGTCGACCCAGCAGTAAATAGAAGGCGTCTCAAGTTTAAAAGACAGGGCGTGAGGCTAGCACCCTCTCCCAGAATACCTGCAAAGACTAACACTTTCTGCTGTCGTCCTTCAAAATAAAAAAGGTTAGTGTATATATGTATGTATATATATATATATATATATATATATATATATATATATATATATATATATATATATATATATATATATATATATATATATACATATATACTGTATATTATATACATATTATAAACACATACATATAAATACACACATATATATATATGTATGTATATATATATATATATATATATAATATATATATATATATATATATATATATATATA
>NC_089748.1:5835235-5852735 GCF_040412425.1 Macrobrachium rosenbergii
GCGAAATATCGTAGATATATCATAATACTCTTTGGAGGAACAGAAGCGCCGATGGAGTTTCTCACGGCACTGATTTTGTGCTGCGAGGGAGCAGGAATTGGGTGAGGGGGGTGGGGTCCGTGTCTCGGTGCTGGGACTAAGGGAGGGTTTTGGTTTCTGAATGACAGGATGGAGAGAAGGAGACGCTAAAATAAGGGATTTAGATTTGGAGATATGATCGGGCCCTTGATAGAGGCCGGTTTTGAATTAGCAGGATGGAAAGGAAAGAGAACTGGACTGAATCTGATCAGGCCCAGCGGATGTACAGTAAAAGGGAGGTGTCATGTTTTTAATAACAGACAACAGATTAAGTCGTTAGGAAGAGTAGTAGTCACAGATACTAAGAGAGCTGGCACGAAAAGACGTTCTCCATAACAGACAGTGAAAAGACTCTGTTCATTAGAAAACTTGTAAGCAGAATAAAAAAAATAGGCTTGAAGACAAAAATCAAAGAGGTTGTTAATAGGTAGATACAGACACATATAGACAAGGCAGGCTTCTTAATTATGTTCTTGATGATGAATTGAAATGCCTCAGGGCCCCGGAAGGTGATCGTTTGTATTTCTGCTTATCGAAGAAAAGGGCACAAGTTCTTCTAAGACAGTAGTGGACGTTGAGCAAGCATCTTTTATTTTTACTGTACCTGATAGACGAATGTAGTAGCTACAACCAGAGTTCAAAAGACTATGGGACTAGCAACCTCATCCCAAAAAGGCCTATTGAGAACCGAATGGTGATAACCTTCTGGCATCATCCCTTAAGGGAAAAAGAATATTAATACAATTTTCAAGAAGAGCAAATATATTAAATAATAATTAGCATATGTGTAAAAATAAACTAGCAAATAGTATATATATAAATAAATATAGATATGTGTGTGTGTGAGAATGTTCGCTAGCCATAATATATGACAATAGGCATTTTATAGTTAACGAAGGAAACTTACGGATACTGAATATTTAACAAGGCAGGTAAACATTCATACCCTCTAAGTCAATCATCATTGTTGATAAAAAAATGGGGTTTTCTAAACTATATATATATATATATATATATATATATATATATATATATATATATATATATATATATATATATATATATATATATATGCAGTTCGTCTTAGATAGCAGGTTGTGAAACTAACGTTTCACTCGGCGCATAAGGCTTATAAGTTATTAATCTGGTGGTTATACATATCAGAGGTCATTTGAAATATCTGTGCAGTATTTTCCATTGACGGCGAAGTTCATTGGGGAGGATTCGGGCTTCATTACTATATGTTTTTATAGATTCCTTTTTTTAACACTTTTGTAGTACAACAACTATTCAGCTCTGTTAACGTATATGTACTACCACTTGTAAATATTAAGATTTTCTTGCAAATTTTCATCGGATATAAAAATTGGGTCCATTTGTTCACCGTACTAATAGAAACGAATTTTTCTTGCATTTAATGTTCATTTAATTTGATGGAAGAGGAGACTCTTACTTTGCCTGATAGGAATATCAAGTCATGATATGAGCATACTTACCTCGTTTTGTTAAGTTAAAATTATGTTGTACAATCGGTATTTTGGCTAAAATTTCTCTTTTAAGTCTGTGTGCGTGCGCGCAAATTCGCGTATTTGTGAGAATTAGGATGTGAGACAGGTTTAAACAAAATGCAATGATTTTAGTGTTCTCAAGAGAAAAAAGCCTAGTAAGAGAGAGAGAGAGAGAGAGAGAGAGAGAGAGAGAGAGAGAGAGAGACTTAAATGGCAATCCCCTGGTGTTTGAGGATTCTTATCTGTTTAGTTAATATGTTCAGGACGCGGCGCTTTTGTTCACGGGTGGTGGGATTGTCTAGGGCGGAAGTTGTTTTTCTTTTCCTCTTCTTGTTTGTCTTTTGGCGGGACCAATCTTTCTCTCACTGTTCGTACGTAGACCTGTCTGATTCTTTACACCTACCTTTTACATCTGTTTTTTGCTTTTTACCTAACGATACCTGCCGTAGTAAAGAACGCATAATTTTAATGGATTTCAGTACTTTTCCTGAATCCGATAATTTTACTCTTATTATATCAAGTCATAGTCTTCTACGATATACACACACATACACACACACACACACACACACATACACATATATATATATATATATATATATATATATATATATATATATATATATATATATATATATATATATATATATATATATATATCCCTCTGTTGTCTCCAAGTGAGCAAACCACCTCAAAAGACTCCGCTCCATCATTTGCTTTGCGCTTTCCGTTTTATTGCATTTCCATATCTATCCCGCTCTCATTCTTTCAGCCTTTCCCATTATTATGATCTACTAACAGTAGATCTTAGCATCTTCCATTTAGTCTCTGATTCGCATTCGGTATAAACACAACGGAGAGTTGACTAGAAACTCCCTTCGTACATTACAACTTTTACTTTCATCTAAATTCCAATTCTCCTTTAGTCCTTTGTAGAGATCCTAATACCTTCCTTACTTTGCCTCTTCTTTCATCCGTATTCGTCCAGTATATTTCTTCCCAAATAACTGTACAAATCTGTCACCTCCATCTTCCATCATCCATACTGACATTTATATATATATATATATATATATATATATATATATATATATATATATATATATATATATATATATATATATATATATTTTATATATATATATATATATATATATATATATATATATATCCCTGATTTCCTTACCCACGAAACTTAGATCTAGCTGTATATCCAGTGTCAGCTCTCCCAAATACTTCAAACGTTTTTGCCAGTCCTTGCTACTTCTTTGCACGACAACCAGAGAACGCTGCAACGTCAGCATGCATCAGCCATTCCAACTCCATATTCACGACCCCACCTTTTCTTCATCCTTTAACTTTGCCCCTACACCTATAATTTGTTCTATCAGTTAGCTATCATTTATTCATGTCTATTCCTATGGCTATTTTTTCTCATTCACATGTGTAAAAGGGGATGGAGAGAGAGAGAGAGAGAGAGAGAGAGAGAGAGAGAGAGAGAGAGAGAGTCTAAGCTTGATTCTAGGGAATATTATCTGAAATAGTGAAATAGTTGCTCGGTGCTCTTCCCTATGTATATATATATATATATATATATATATATATATATATATATATATATATATATATGTGTGTGTGTGTGTGTGTGTGTGTGTGTGTGTGCGTTCGCGCGTGCGCGTGTATGTGTATGTACATAAATATATACAGTATATATATATTATATTATATATATATATATATATATTATATGTATATTACACACACATATATAATATATATATAATACACACACACATATATATAATATATATATAATACACACACACATATATATAATATATATATATACATATGCATATCTATATATGAATATATATACGCGTGTATATATAATTATATATATAAATATATGTGTGTGTGTGTGTGTGTGTGTGTGTGTGTGTGTAGAGAGAGGGGGGGAGAGCGTCTGCTTGTTCATCCATCAGTTTTCAGAACCAGTCCTATAATAATAATAGTGTTTTGGATATCCGGCACATATTCAGCCTCTTCATGTGAATAACGTTACGGACCGGGAGGTGTACCTTCTCCCTTGGGAATTGCTAGTTAGTGAAAAGCATAACAGAGTGAGATAAAAAGTGTAATGAAACTGATGCACCCATCGTTGAAGTTCAGATGCAAGCTGCCACCTTTATTTTACTGGGAAAACAATGACACTCGTGAAACAAGTTTATTGCGTCGTTCGTCTTTGTGACGTAATTTCCAAGTGTTGTGAGTAGCATTTCTAACATGTAGGTAAACATGATCCATGTGTAGTGTATACTAAAAAAAAGTCATGATACTCTCGTATTCCTAAGAGCTAAAGGGCAGTGAAAAAGGTCCTTACAAAGTTTTGCATATTCCAAAGGAGACTGCATCGTGCACATAATGGGACTCTTGTTTGAATAAGCAGTTAATGGCAGAGTTGAAGATGAGCCTGTTATGCTATAGGAAACCATAATATAGCATGATCCACATTTGTGGCCTGCACAACTCAAAACATAAGCAATGAAAAGGGCAAGTTCGATAACAGAAACATTTTATGAAGGAATTAATACAAATTAGTTACCCACGGTGAAAAAACTTTCTTCAGCCGACATCTCATTAATCCCGTAATAACCAGTAGGCCAACGAAAAGATAGGTAGGCCCTTCTTGTTAATTCCAGTTCATTTCAATCCAGCAGCAATGACAAGGCGAAGTTAGGCGGCGTTGCTGTCACCAGTACCAATGATACACTGGAGATAATCCCAAAGTAGGCTAAGTTGACAAAGAGCGACGATGTTGAAGATTAAAGATAAGATATGTACCGTACGTGAATAAGTAAATGACAGGATATGTTGGTAATATATGAAGAAATTTATGGGTAGATTATAAGAGTGAAAACAAAATGATGAGAGAGAGAGACAGACAGACAGACAGAGAGAGAGAGAGAGAGAGAGAGAGAGAGAGAGAGAGAGATGTCAAACCCAAATTCGGACAGTCATTTAGCCCTGTAGGTTGCAATATTTCAATGTTCCTTTTCCTTTCAAGTGGGCTGATTATATTATTAAGCTGAGAGAGAGAGAGAGAGAGAGAGAGAGAGAGAGAGAACACAAAAACTCAGTTGAATATTTAATTGTTCTATACAAAGTGCTATTTCATTCCTCCCAATTCCATCAACAGGATGGGTGGAAATTCCATTCTAATTGTATACAAATTGCCGATTGAGAGAGAGAGAGAGAGAGAGAGAGAGAGAGAGAGAGAGAGAGAGAGAGAGAGAATTTACCTGTTAAATGGAGTTCATAAAAGCCATTTCATATCGGTTTTTATCTCATTCATCACAAAATTCCAGGGGAACATTGTAGAGCTTTTTACAACTCACCAATTTTTTCTCGGTTTTCAACTGGCCAACCAAAGTCATTAAAAGTCCTATTAATAACGGCGGATGTAGCCAATGACTTGCTCATTTCACTAAACGCACAACGAAGTTTTCTTTTAGCTGAAATTAATTATACTATGTAGAGACATTTCTAATATTATAATCAGTATTATTATCATTGCAGAGACGTAATGATCATATTGGATAATTCCTGCTACAAGCGGTTTCATTTTTTTTAATCCATAAATGTGACCTATCACAGTGGTCGTTTATCTCCGCCTGTAACTTAGGCTTTGCTTAAACAAATGCGAACGCCTAACTCATTCCAGGCCATAGATCATAAACTATGAATTTTTAGAACTATACTACACGTAGTCCGTAAAAATGGAAGTGTCAAACACATAAAAATTCTAATTGGTTATGCTACTCCCATTTTCGATGACCGTAGGCAAAAGATCTTATATTGATTGTTTCTACTACTATATACTTAGATTTAGCCAGCCTTGTGCTGGCACGGGCTTTCGTATGTTGTTTCTAAGTGTATTAAGTAGTTCACTGACTGATATATATCATTACAGTTTCCATTGTAGGTCTTTCTGTCCTCTGCAGTTGTACCAAAATATTAAATTTTGCAGCATGAAACAATTTCCTTTGGTTATCCGAGTTTATGGAAAAACTTATCGTAAATATTCAAGACAGAGTGTGTATGTCTATATGCCGATTTTCTCTTTCCAAAAAAAAAAAAAACTGCACCAATTTCAGTAACAAATTGGTCCTTGCATGCAGCTTTTCTTGGCGGTCCTTGGCTGAGCATTATGGTTTGGAATATTGTGGCCTTCCAGGACGACTTAAATTTAATGATCTGCACCGAAAAGAATGCCGACTCCATGGAAAGAGATTCTCCCATAAACCAAGTGATCAATCTTTTGTCTTTGTTTTGTGTCAATATATGTTGTTTTCAAAACCTTTTCGTATTGGGAACTGGGACAGATACCGTTGGTGTGTGTTTTTAGAGACAAACCGCCCCATGATGATTAGGCATTGTAATTGGGGCCGCCCTGGCTGACAAATTTCCCATCTTCCATAAATGAATTACCTTTAATACTCAACGTACCTCTCATTTCAATAATGTATGTAAAAGATCACAAGAATTAATAGATAAACTCTTCGCCAATGATATGAAGAAATTTGAGAGAAATAAAATTGTTTATCCTTTAACGCAATCCTGTATTCCTATTTAATTTGCATAAATTAGCTGTCCGTAATTTACATAGTCACATTACCGTGTGCATTCTTCATATTGCGAATGTCTCTGGGGCTCAGAACAATAGATACCAGACTTCTATGTACGTAGTGGAAAACCATTAATTTTTCTTAACTGTAAGGTACATTGTCAATAGAAATATAGCTGTGCTTAATTGAAGCAAGTATCGTTCATTAAGAACAATTCTGGGCATTTCTATTCTGGAACTCCTGCTGTTGTTTATAAAAACGGATAATGCATTCTTGCAAGGGGCTGACATTACCTGAGTACCTGAGAAGTGGAAGTAACTGTGTGTGCGTATCTACAGTATATGCGTTTGAATGTATTTATGGATGTCTGGACGTAGGTATGCATGTGTTAAATATAAAGTACATGTGCGCATCAATCTTCAGCCGGTGAGCTCCATCGATCGTTCCTGATATGAATGTTCTTTCAGTATTAAGGTCACTATTTTCAAATGGATATGGATTTATCGCTATATCGTGATGTGGTGTAATAAGCTATTAACAACTCACTTCCATGCATTGTGTATAAATGGGAATGAAACGGAGAGATGCTTTTGCCGTTTTAAATTGTAATATCAGATATATATATATATATATATATATATATATATATATATATATATATATATATATATATATATATATATATATATATATAGATAGATAGATAGATAGATAGATAGATAGATAGATATATGTTTGTGTATGTACGTATTTATGTATGTGTGTGTGTGATGTACACACCTTTATCCCTTGGATTTGGGATGGTTCCAGAACGTGTTAACCTTCCGGTTTTCAGCAAGTATATAGAGGTGAGGTTACCAGTCCACACCCCAATGATCAAGAATTATGTAACGACGGCGTCTGGCATTTTTTGGCAATCATCCAACTTAGTATTGACCAGACCTATCAGTGCCTTCAACTACCGGTATGGCTAATGGATTACTGCCTTCGTTGGCAATATCGCACCAGAATGGAGATGGCTTGAAAATGTATAGGCGGAGCCAATGTGTTACTGATGAGCATTTTGAATAGGTAGTCTACTTTGAGCGATTTTTGCCCTGGAATTTTAACCTTTTCTTTACCTCATTTTCTGTTTCTTTTCTTTCATTTTGTTGTCCAACCCCTCTAACTATTATTTCTTGGTTCAACTGAGGGGTTATCTCCCGTTTTCCCCTAAAGATCCTTGCACTTACTTCATCTCATTTATTTTATGGTCTTAATCTTGCTGTCCAATCACCCAAACTCCCTTGTGCAATGCCTTTAGCGCTCAGTGGCTGACAGTGCCCGGTGCTTGGATTTATAGTCTACACTTGATAACTCACTCATCCAAGATAACCGCGGATATCGAACAGAGACGACCTAAACATTGTCCTCATAAGCTGCAAAGAGATTGTTTTTGCTACCGGAAAACCGAAGGGCTGCTGTTTAGCTCCTATTTTTATAATAACCTTAATGCTCGCTCCCTATGGTTGAATTTTCTTCCCCATATGCAATGAGAGACGTCAGATTATTATTCTACTTCTTTCCAGACCGTGTGTTGTTCATAGTAACATTCTTAGTGGTCTAACAAATACACCTCATGACCACTCTCGTACATGAATTTCATAGGAACCCTCATGTAAAATAACAGGATCATTATCAGACGATTTAGATCCAATTTGACCCTGAGGACATCTGATCTGAGGACGTAGCAGGAACCTTCTAATAAAAAATGTACCAAAAGTAAAGCAAAAAAAAACTTGTTAAGGGAAAGATAAGGAAACGAGACTTCTGTCCTAAATGACGGGCCTACGGCTTTTCAAATGTGTAAACCCAGTTTTTTCATTGTTTTACTCCAATTATTATTATTATTATTATTATTATTATTATTATTTCCGCTTAGTATCTATTTCCAGTTCTGGTCGACCTTAATTGGAAATACGTATACGAATGTCCTGTAGTATTTGATCTTGTTTCTTGTGTCCAAAACGGTTTAAATTTGCCCCCCTTATCACTAGTGCCTTTGTCCCTTGAATTTATTATTAATATTTACTTTTCTCTTTAGTTGTATGTTTACGTCGTTTCCCTTGCATTATTACCATTAGATGGGTTACACCACCTCCATTATATATTTCTAAATGGCAAAGAAGTAAAATAATGTATAGTATTATCATTATTACTAGAACCTCTTTCTCAGTGGCTCTCTCTCTCTCTCGATCTGGCCCATCATATCCAACTCCAGAGGCAGAGATGACATCATTACTTTCAATTACCAGTTCAAATAATGACCGAATCCTAATAGGTCTTCAGTGAGGTCATTCTCATACCCCGCCGTTGGTAGTTCCAGTGTATAGGTATTATCTCTCTCTCTCTCTCTCTCTCTCTCTCTCTCTTATGTATTTGTGTGCGTGTGCGCGCTCACTTCGCAAGACAGAAGCACAATGTACACTGACACTGTCCCTTTCATTTTCCATCGGCAGAATCATTTCCTGAATTTTCCTTCTCTCATTACACTTCTCTCGTCTCGCGTCTTTCCTTACATCATCCATCAAGAGACGTCTCCATCTTTCAAATCCTCCTCCCTCTCCTCCACCACCCCATCTTGGGTGTTTAACGGATTGGTTGTTTTTCTCTGTATTAAAAGTTATAATTTTTAATTTCCTTTTCAGTTTATATGAGCAGCTTTCATTTTTTCTTATTTGCATTTCTCTGCTGTTTATTAGATGTGAGAAGTTTTCCTTTCTGAATATGTTTAGGAGCAGTTTTTTATATTAATTTCTTGTTTATTTCTCTCCCATCAATAGTTTACATATACATACACATACTCACACAGGAACACACATTATATATATATATATATATATATATATATATATATATATATATATATATATATATATATATATATATATATATATATATATATATATATATATATATATATATATATATATATATATATATCTGTATGTGAATTTAGTATGCGTGCTTGTGCTATTCTTTTCATCTTTTCCGGTGAAAACAATTGCTATTAACAGTTAAAAGATTATTACATCGCCCCCGTAGTATCAAGGTCCAGAGATTCTTTTGAAATTTCAAAAAACTCCCGTGGGAGAATTTTTGGTGTCGAGATGGGTCCCTAGCTGGACGTAGGGTAGGATGAATGATGAGGAAGGGAGGGAAGAAGACTCTGTCTCTCCCCCTTTGTTTTTGTCACTTGAGACAAACACTTCAGGTGATTAAGTAAGCGCTTTCTACACTTGCATCCTCCCAAGAGATGACCCTAAACCTTTCCCAGTAGATGTCTCTACGCTTGACTCTCTTTAGACGGTGCTCGGTTTCAGTTCGTTTATGACAAGAATTCTCCTTTTTACCCATTAGGTTATAAAGCAAGATCCTTCTACTCTTGCTCTTCGAATGATCCCGTCTCCCATCCGCACATATTACTGCACTAGTTTTATCTTCCATTACCTGACGCCTGGTGATTTTTTCCCAGTGATTTTCGCGTGGTCTTTTCCACAGCCACACGTATTGTTGTTGTTTCTCTGAAGTCATTTTACGGAAATGAATAAATTTATCGAGCGTTCAAACCTTGAACTCGTGATTCAACAGAAGGCTTAATTCAAATAATAGCAAAGGAGCCAGACGCCTTGCAGAGTGATCATGTTGAGGGATAACATTAAGAAGTCTGGGAAGGAATGAGAAATGTACAGTACGAAAGAAATGGAAAGTGTGTGGGGGGGGGTGGGGGGACGGTGACCAGTGTGTCCCTACTGATGGCCACGTAAAATACTTTTCGTTGTGTTTGGAGTTCGCACGAGTCTCATTTTTGGAACCATTGATGTTACCTGTTCCTGATTCATCGTTGTATTTATCATTATTGGTCAGTGTTACGATCTTTATAACCTGTCATTATTACTCTGTAACGATAGAGTTAATATTTTTTCGTCGTATACTGTTACATTTTGCTAAATTTAGCTATTAAATTCTGCTCTTATTAGTGCAATTCTTCCTGAAGGAGATTAATGATAACTATTATTGCCGTCATTACTGCTATTTTGGTCAGTGCTTTTATTTCGATCATGGTCGTTTGTCTGGTTGAGTAATCACGCATACATCAAAGCTCTCTTTATATTTTGATTATATTTTTGAGGTGAGTGAAAACTGTAGACCTCTGCAGCAATTCTGTCATAGTCATCAGTATTCAAACATACAACCACGTAAAACTGAATTCCTTGTTGAGCAGTAACTTTTCAGTTAGTATAAAAGATAGATCTCATGAAACTACAGGCGCTCTAACGTACAACGGATGTAAGTCCTCGAAAGGAATTATGAATCGAATTCGTAGACTTGACTTCATTTCTGTATGCAATATGGAAAGTCTTGGCTGAAAGTGAATTGTTCAGAATTGCGGTTTTAAAAGACGAAGTGAGGCACGCGTAGCCTCTTGGTTTGGGATTCAGGGCCAGAACTGAGAAGACAGTTTGCATTGCTAACCACCTCTTGTGGTTAGTGCTTGCAGGCAGATCGAAGACAGAGAGAGAGAGAGAAAGAGAGATTCAAAGCAGGAGACAATGATTCAAAGTAAGAGTAAAGTAAAAAAAAAAAAAAAAGAACGAGAGATAATAGTTTCAATAAAGATGAGCATCTGATAAAGCTCTGCTGAATGATTAACCCGGTGTAATGAGACTTACCTCTTCGGGCCCTTTCTTTTCTTTTCCTTTCTTTCTTTTTATGAAAATATGACGAAATACTGATTTCTCGAGTCTATTGTGTTTCTATCTCTTCTGTCTTTTTATCTCCACCATCGGCTGCGACGTGCTGTACAGCAGCCCACCAACAACCTGGGTTGTTAGTTCAGTTTAGATCAACAGAGGCATACTGGATTTTCAGTCTTTGCCCGATTCATGAAATAAGCGCCTATTCCCCGGTATGGACTTGAGCGCACGGCTGTCGCTCCATGAGGACTAGATACAAAGAGAGAGAGAGAGAGAGAGAGAGAGAGAGAGAGAGAGAGAGAGAGAGAACTGTGTACGGTTGCACTCTGGAACAGATCAGATCATTGGCTAAATTGCCCAGGTAGGAAGTCGTTCCATTCAATATGACTTCCGAACCATTCTCTATCATGTTAAACATATTTTCACATCTGAAAAGTCGACGGAAAGGCCTGGAGTGCTTAAACTTTACCCTGAAAAATTGCAAAAGCAATATGCTGATTCTGCACTATGACAAGGGTCCAGGAGATAAAACACTGAGTGCACCAATTCATAAGCAAGCATTCACCTATACTCAACCATGATATGAGTAAGTAGTCCCTCAACTTATCAGATGCTTCGGGATCATGGCTTCTCATAATTAACTAACGCGGTGCCATACACAGAGGCCACATTGCTGCAGCGCTACACAAGAACGGGGATATACGAAATAACTATAATTTTACAATTACTGGGGACGTATTTTCGGATCATCGTGATAAATCAGAACAGTGTAAAATAATATATTTAACTCAGTTCCTCATTGGACGGGTGGGTACCGTTCTCAGCTAGCACTCTGCTGGTCCCGCGTTCGACTCTTCGACCGGCCAATGAAGAATTAGAGGAATTTATTTCTGGTGATAGAAATTCATTTCTCGTTATAATTTGGTTCGGATTCCACAATAAGCTGTAGGTCCCGTTGCTAGGTAACCAATCGGTTCTTAGCCACGTAAAATAAATCTAATCCTTTGGGGCCAGCCCTAGGAGAGCTGTTAATCAGCTCAGTGGTCTGGTTAAACTAAGGTATACTTAACTGTCTTCATATATAGAAGAAAGGAGCTAAGAATTGCTAAAGGTATTGTTCGGCTTTTGAGATGTTATAATTTGCTTTTTTGTAGAATACATTTAAGCTTTATGTTTTCAGGAGAAAATAGTAGTGGCTAAGGTTCTGCTTAAACGTTTATGAGATTTTTTTATTTATCTGAATTTAAAGTCTTATTTCTAAAAATTAAATGCTTAAAATGTTACATAATATGGTTTTGCAAGCGTTCTGGTTTTAGATTTATTTTTTGTTCTTAAGGTTTACACGTGTATTTTTATGTCCTTTAGTTGGACCATATTTAAGAAATTGTAATTTTAAAAACTGTTTAATATTGTGGTCAATAAACTTCTGTCTATCTATCTATCTATCTATATCTATCAGTAGAACAATCAAGTTTCAAAGCTAAGAGTAGCTCCGTACAGTTTCTAGCCTAATCTAAGCTGTACTGTACGCTTAACATTCAGCTTAGGAGATATGTGCATATGCATCACGTGTGAAAAGGTAGCTTAGATAAAACAATGTAATAGTGTAGCTAATAATAAGTAAAGAAGTCTGATAAGCTGGGATGGTACTGCATGCAAAAGTATGCATGTAGACATACATACATACATTAAATACACACACGCGCGCACACACACTCACACACGTTCAATACGGCAGTCTACAGGCGTTTCCTGCCCGACGCCAGCCTCTCCCCCATCAGAGTGAAGATACGTTGGTCAGAGTTCCAAGACCGCGGTCTCTAGTCGTCTATAGTGCCAAGACAACAGTCTTCTGGTAATCATGCCTGGGCCTACATCTCTTGCCATTGGTCTGCTTGGGAAGTGGAGCAGTATGTCTCAACGTGGAGTTTACTTCTGGAAGCCTCTCGATCTACCTTTTTCATATATTACTGTAACTTTTATGGTGTGGACGCCATACGCTTTGTCCCTTTGTGGCTCCGTAAGGGGTTAGCTTTCCAGATCTTAGCAAGTTCTGGAATAAGGTTTCTATCCCTCGTTAAGCCTGGCAGCGTTCACCGCAGTCAACTACCAGGTACCTAAGGCGCGATTTAGTCTACAGAAGCACAGAGGGTTTTCAACGGAGCAAACCCATCGTCCCGTCTTTGCCCGGGAATAAAACCTGAAATTTCTTGCTTGGTATACGAAAATAGTACCAGCCACACTGCAGGCTCATTGGCTGAGAATCATAACAACCATTCCTAAGAATTGTAACACCATGGTTATATTCTCGATGTCTTACCAACCGTTTATTTTAAGATGTTGTTGTTTGTTTGTGTGTGTGTGTGTGTGTGTGTGTGTTGAATTTCAGCCAACAGGTAATTCAGAAAATTTCTTGTGCAAGAACAGCGAGACAAATCCCGTCATTCTTCGCCGTATAGTCTGACTCTATACAAACGAAACGAATACAAAGGACAGAAATCTGCTTACCACGAACCTTTTCCAGTTCGACAAAAGAGGGAAAAAAATTCAATCATTTTCAAGTAATGAACTTCTATATTCCTGGTATAGATTTTGTACACGGAGAGGCGCGACAAGAAATCTTATAGACCTGCTATATGATGCTTTTCTGTAAGCAGGATCAACGTAACAACAGTGATATTTTCTCCCCAAGGATGACTGGAAGCATTGCAGGCCTCATAATTACCAGTATAGTGGCAGTAATATTTTCAGTCCCTTATCGAAAATTTTCCAAATTATTCCATCACGGCACTTTTCACTGGCCACATCAGGTGGCACTTGAGTGATTTTGGTATTACTAGCTCAGCAATTGTGCTCATCATCCGTGATTTCAAAGTAGATGCAGACACCCAGGCGACCAACAGGCGCCATGACCACCCGACACGACAGAGCAAGGTTTCCGAGATTCCTGCTTCTGGGAAAATTGAATGACGGTTGCTGAGTGGTATAGAGATGACTACAAAATAATTTAGTTATTTTAGGTGATGATGCCTAAAGGCAAATCTGTTGCGTTTTTATACAGTGGCTGTAGATTTCATTTATTTTCATTGTATATCTCCGTGTGGGTCTCTCTGCAACTATGTACACAGATGCTTGCAAACGAACAAATAAGATTTTTCCGACCGAATTCTCTTCTCTCTCTCTCTCTCTCTCTCTCTCTCTCTCTCTCTCTCTCTCTCCCCGTGGTCATTACCCTCATTCTATTTTTCATGGTTTTTTACCTTCTTTATGGACTCGTTCAAACACTAACTACCTCCATATTTCTGCTGTCTAGCTCACCTCACTCCCACACCTATTGTTATTCTCTTTATTGATTTTCGTAGACATAAACTCTTTGGGTACATACGATTTCTCCCTCTCAAAATATATATATTTGCATAGTGGATTTTTAAATGTTCAGAGCAATAAAAACGATATGTTCATGAATGCATATATAGTATATATACAGATATATATTATATATGTGTGTATAGATAGCTAGATAGATAGATATAGGTAGACAAATATAGAAAAAATGAAATATTTCTTAAAAGGAATTCTCTCTCTCTCTCTCTCTCTCTCTCTCTCTCTCTCTCTCTCTCTCTCTCTCTCTCTCTCTCTAGCTACCAGTAGTCTTTATGATGGTTCGGCGGTGTTTTTTTCTAGAGAATTGAAAGATCCTGCAGTAAGGGATTCGATGGTTGATAAGAAATGATTTATTGAATTCCTAATTCAAAATGCTTGCGGTTGAAGGCCATCAGGGATAATGTGCGATGACATTATTATTCTTAAAGAGAGAAACAGTAGGTTGGAAGGACCTTCGCTTCGTACATCTAATTTATCGCCGTTCGGAGAACCTGACTCTACTGAGTGACAGATTGAGCAAGAGAGGTTTGGGGGTGGGGGCGCGACAGGAACTCTTGATAACTGTGTATCCAGCTCTGTAAACGGAAACAGGCACTCACACACAGGCATATACATATATATACACACAAATAATACATATATATATATATATATATATATACATATATATATATATATATATATATATATATAATTTTTGTTACATTCAGAAGTAATAAGCTACAAATGTCGTTTAATACCAAGATCACTCGTCATCTGGAATAACATTCACCCTAGGGAAACTTAATTAAAAAGTGCTTCGTCAACAGTGGGATTCGAACTGCTGCCTTGGTTGGAAACGAGGACATACACCCTTTAGACTGAATTTGATATTAAATGAAAATTTTAGCTTAATATTTGTGTATATTTATATTATATATATATATATATATATATATATATATATATATATACATATATACACACACACATATAGTGTGTATGTATGTATGTATGTAGCTTTGCCGGTGTTTAATGTATATAATCAGTTCCACTATAACTGGTTTTTAGAGTAAAACCTCGGCTTAAATTTCTTTTATATTGAGAGAGAGAGAGAGAGAGAGGGGTGGATCATGCATTGGTAAAGGGAAAGAAGTCATTGCTTGAAGAGACAGGTAATTCATGGACTTCAACGATTGCCGTTACGTTATCTGTTGTGAATAAGGAGACCGTGAAAGAGGCCAAAGTTATCTTGAATACTGAAGGACGTAAAGGATATTTTATCGTTTTTTTTTTTTTTAGTTTCTGTTGATTTTTCCTTTCTTTTTTGTAGTGCTTTTCTTAATTAGCCATTGTTTCCTTTTTATATTTGGGTATGAAGAAATTAACTGCTATGAATGCATTTATCAAGAACGTGGTTATATAGTTGACAGTTGACATAAATGAGGCACTCAGTCTTGTCAGCAAACCAAGAGTGGAAAACACCCGAAATTCGACTTTTACTTCATAGGTATAAAAGACGATGCTAAGACACTGCCCCGCTAAACTTACAGTGCACCCATTTACTTAACTTTTCTTATGCTCTGCTCGCTTCTCCTCTAATTCACTTGTACTGTCTGTTGTCTCAGGGGCTTCCCTCACAAAACTTTATTCCCTTGTCCTTGCAAACAGCATATACTTACTCCTGCGTGTAAGTTTCCCAAGTGTCCTCTCTTGGAAAACCTGTTGTTACACCATAATCAAAATCTAAACCTTCATCGGATTTTGCTCTCTCTCTCTCTCTCTCTCTCTCTCTCTCTCTCTCTCTCTCTCTCTCTCTCTCTCTCTCTCTCTACGCATTAATGTTTGATTGCTTACTGCCTTTTATACTTTGAGTATCGTATGTTTTCTACGGCGATGGCGAACCCGAAAGTCAGTCATTGGTTTTAACCAAGGTGTTAGGACCTTAATGCTGGGGTGTGTTCCGTTCCTCTTCTGCGCGAGATCTGTGAAACCCCACTGGCTCTTGAATGGAATTTTCATCCCTGTGCTATATTTTGTAGAAATAAGAGGAGTGTAAATAAGTGGCATGTGTAAATACCACCTAAATAGATGGTTCGTCATGTTTCCTTTCTACAAACTTCTAGGGCAAAAGGATGGCGGAGTTCACTATCTTGAGATATCCAGATGATTTGGTGATTAAAAATGACAACAAACGCAAGATTAAGGCTTTGGAAAAAATTAGGAAATTCTAAATTAAATATATCAAATCATTTGCATTTTCCTAAGTCTAAGATTTTTCTTCGACGTTAACCAGTGAAGGAATGAAATCCAAGTGAAAACCATAAAACACTGACTCTCCATAGTTGCGTTTGTGAAAAAAAAAAATGTGTCCTCAAAGCATATATATTTTCCCTTTATTCGCCTTCTGTTAGAGAAAACGATTCATTGTTAATATATATATATATATATATATATATATATATATATATATATATATATATATATATATATATATATATATATACATATATATATGTATAATATATACTGTATAGGTACATACATATATATATATATACACACACACACACACACACATATATATATATATATATATATAATCAACACACAATATATATATATATATATATATATATATATTATATATTTAAATCTTTATGTGTGTGTGTGTGTATAAGAAATAATCAACACACAATCATGTGTGTAGTATATAGAAATAAATTTCTGACTCACATTAGAATCCAGCCCAAATCTTTCAATTGAAAAAGACCACTGGGCTGATTAACAGCTCTCCTGATCCTGATGACTTATTTTACGTCAGAACCAATTGGTTACTTATATATATACATATATATATATTATATATATATATATATATATATATATGTGTGTCTTATACATATCTACTGTATATATTGTGCATATATATATATATATATATATATATATATATATATATATATATATATATATATATATATATATATATATATATAATATATATATAGTCCGGTGAGAAAATCTTGTAGCCGGTGCTCCCACACGACTCTGTGTCTCCACCATGAGACATTAAAAGAACTGACACGGATTCTAAAATGCAAATCTCCCATGGCGTAATGGAAGCTCTATCGAGATGGTAAGCTTTCAGGAGACGAGTTTCCCAGTAGGTCTTCGAGGGTGGATG
>NC_089748.1:5862735-5865235 GCF_040412425.1 Macrobrachium rosenbergii
GGATACTGAACATCTTCCACTTCCTCAAGCCCCACATTGTCCGCCAAAAAAGCCCAAGGTGTTGGGACTACCGATGGTATGTCTTATTTTATTGTTTCGCTGTTTAGTAAATCAGTGACTGAAACTTTAATGCACAGTTTATTTAATTAATGGAACTACAACCTTGTCATTCACAGTACATTTACATTCTCTCATACATGTTCCATCTCTTTACAGTCTGCGTCTGCTGCAGTTGCTTGCAGCAACCCTCCTGGCCATGGTCCTGCCCTTGATGTTCCTGCCCTTTGTGATCCTGCTGGCAGTGCCCTCCAGTCCCCTGCTCGTCCGATGACCGGTCCTCCACCATTGATGATCCTGCACCACAGGAAGTCACGGAAGGAGGACAAGGCTGGAAGTGGGGTCCTGGACGTGTTGCTTCAACAAGCAGAGTCAGCTCGGCAAAGGCTACAGGGGGGCCATAAGACCTCTGTGTGACCCCAGGCTGGTGTACTGGCGGAACGCCCTGGAGGAGCTTTCCGCCGACTGTGCAGATGTGGGGCCTGAGCTGAGGATGGCGCAGAAGGTGGAGCTCATCTCCGCCATACAGCGCTTTGTGAGGGCTACCAAAGAGGGCATCACGAGGCCGCCACGTCATCTGATACCCCACACCCAAGCAGAAGCCCTCTGGGATGGTCTGCCTGCGGCCCCAGCTCCCCTTCCTGCTCCTGCTACATATGTGCCACTTGCTACACCTAGTGGTGCCATGGCGCAGCCTCTCAACCTCACGGCGCAACAGGTGGCAATGCTGCACGCGCAGCTGTCTGCACCTGCAGTGGCGTCCACCCAGGGACCTCAACGTGTCGTTGCCAACGAGCAGCTTCCTAGAGAACCTCTAGTTTAAGGCAACATTTTTTTATATCTATTTTGTGTATGTGTCAATGTAAACAAATGTATATATTTTGTAAATATTTCAGCGTTAGTATAAGCAATAAACATAATTGAAAAATAACTTTTATTCAATGAACTAAAACCATCAAAGTAACAAAATGAAGTAATAATAATCACACAATTAAGACATATGCAAACAACTATATAGTTGAAAAAATTAACTTATAGAAACAAATATCTATTTTTTGTATTACTGTATGTTTCCATCTATATATCAGCACTAGTATAAACAATAAACATATAATAGAAAAGTAACTTCTATTCAATGAACTACAAACCATGGAAGTAACAAAATGAAGTAAGAATAACAACAAAAAATAAGGAGTAAGTGAAGGTATATTATATTAAAATAAAAATAAAAAAACTGTACTTTCATATTATTAAGTTGTTCTTCACTACTGCTTAGTAATGGCCTTTATTAAACCATTTCAAAATATTCAAAGTTATAATCTTCCCCGCCTTGGGTAATGCACTTAGCCACATTGCAATGCATGTATTTGCTTCTGCGTTAAAAATGTCAAGTGTATGATCCAGTACTAAAAAAACATATGCAAACAAATATATAGTTGAAAATTAACTTATATAACAAATGTTTATTTTGGTATTGTATGTTTCAGTGTATATATCATGATTGGTATAAACAATAAACATATAATTGAAAAAACTTTTATTCAATGAACTAAAAACCATTACACTAATAAAATGAAGTAAGAATAATAGCACAAATAAGACATATGTAAAACAAATAAATGCACAAATACAAAGGAAAAGTAAACTGTATGGATATTAAAAATTTTGGAAGTCGACATACAAAGAGAAATTATTATAACAAATAAAAATGTATGTTAACAGTAGTTCTCCTGCCAAGTAACGGAACCACCAGGAGATGAAAAGTAGTCTTTCAGGATGTTGCGTTGTTCCTTGGCATTCCTGGTTGCAGTGTTGCCTCCCATGGTTGGAAGAGCGTCTCCTAGGGTGGGTCACTCCTCCAGGCACCAGGTATGAAGTCATGTGTGATGGGGTTCTCCTGATCTGCTTCCTGCCTGCGTGGATTTCTTTTTATTATAAGGTTGTGCAGAACACACGTGCTTTGGCCAGCACTACTGACTCTGCACGGTCAGGCTTGATACACATTGACGTGTGGAGTACTCTGAATTTGCTGGCCAGAATCCCGAAGGCATTCTCCACCGTCCGCCGTGCCCTACTTAACCTGTAGTTGTAGATCCGCTCCTCCTTGGACAGGCCTCTTTTGGGGTAGGGCTTCATGAGATAGTTCCGCAGGGGAAGGCATCATCGCCAAGCAGGAAGTAGTCTACAGGAGCTCCATTTGTTGCATCTGGTAGGGCCTCAGGTTGGGAAGGTTTGCTTCCTGTTTTGCCAGCATTTCACACAGACGGGTCTGGGCAAATACACCACCGTCCGACTCTGACCTAACGGCACCCACGTCCACGTAGAGGAACTTATATGAAGCATCGACAATGGCAAGTAGAATCATGGAGAAGAACTTCTTGTAATTGTAGTAATGCGTACCACCAAGGGAGGGTTCACGGGCCTGATGTGTTTACCGTCTAGT